>NW_028270186.1:14534850-14704850 GCF_037043375.1 Chiloscyllium plagiosum | reverse complement strand
TGGATGTGGTAGTCAATGGCAGTGCCTTTAATCAGCTTTTTAGTGACAACAGAAAAAATAGCAATTTATTTCGAAGTTAGATCAGTGGACCACTTGCAGTGCATTTTGGAGACAATGACAGGTCCAGACAACTGCGACCCTTCCTCTTCTAGAGTACTCTCACAGGTTTTGGAGGTTTTGTGAAGAGTTGGTGCAGTCCGTCTTGGAGAGAAGGTCCATCTCCACAAAGCAGACCAATGTAGTGCCACTATCAGTCTACACAACAGCCAAGTAATACAAGATGCTAGTGACAGTGCTTTCAATCTTCCAGACGCCATCAAAAGATTGAGTTCCTGGAGCATCACTGAGCTCCTGAGCTCATTAAAGCATTCAACCAAATGTCAACAAAAAACATCACATCTCAACTCTGACCTTAAGTTGAAAGAAGGTCACGATAAATCGGCTCAAGATGGATGAGCTGAGAATACTGCTCTGGAGAGAAATTCCACAGCTCTCGGGACTGAAATGATTGACTTATGACCACAGCCATCTTTCTGTGTGTTTGGCATCAATGCAACCAGTGGAGAGCTCACTGTTACGAAGTTGTAGGTGTACTGTAACTTTAAGAGAGTTAAAGACTAGCAAAGACTTAGCAAGCACACCGAGTACTGGAAATTTTAATATGTAACATTTGGTCGAACAGTGAGCAGTAGCTGAGTTTCTATGAGACAAAAACAAATTCAAATTCGGCCATTTTAAATTATGCCCCAAGATACCAAACTCCAATCAAATTTTGATTTAGTATTTTGATAATATTAAAACCAATGAAAGGATGTGATGTTTTGGGGTATAAAGATCAGACCTTTTGAACAGTTAGCCAGAGTGGCAAACAGCAGCCAGCACCAAGTAGAGAGACTGTTTGTAGAAAGACCTGCTCTCGTGAAGGTACCTGTATCTACCAAAGACCTGGGAAGCAGAATCCCGAAGAAGAAAAGACAACAGGAAAATCGACAGAGGAAACTTGGCAAAGCTGACTGGAATTGAAACGTGATTTTTTTTGTAAATCGTAATCGGAGGTCTTTAATCGGATTAGTATTGCAAAGGGGGAGATAAAAGATAGGTTTAAGAGAAAGGAGTTGTAAATAGTTGTTAGTTAATGCTCTCTGTCAGACTTAAAGAATAAAGCTGTTAATTTTTACTTTAAATAGTCACTTTTGCGATAGTTCTTTGCCTCTCGAATTTTAACAGATTACAGTATGGAGTGAATCTTTTCTATGTTGTTGGTTTCAATTAGAAGAGGGATTTACCCCATGTCATAACATCCCAACTAGTCAAATTCTGCCTTGATGTCACCTCACTTGTACAAGTTACCTTTGTCCGTGTTTGGATCAAGGCTCAAATAAGGTCTGGATCTGAGCAATCCAAGAGAATCCCAAACTGAGTAGTGGTGAGCAGGTTCCAACACATTGCTGCCAACTTGAGACCAAACTGATTTGGCAACACTACTGGTCTGCTTTTTTTTTGCAGACAGAACAATACTGCTCAATTGTCCACTTAGTACTGTAGCTCAACACAGTTAGTTTTGAGGCACAGATAGTTCTGAAGGCCAAGTCTTCAGCACAGAACTGGCACATCATTGGGTTCCATCACCTTTGCTGTACGTAGTCCAATCAGCTGCTGCTTTCGATCATAAGCAGTGAATTATGTTGGTTTAAAACTAGCTACTATGATGGTGGCAACCTCAGGAACAGGTTGAGATGAATAATTCATTGGTACTTCTGGATGCAAATACTTAAATTTTGCCTTGGGTGTGGAACTTCAACATCTTTGAAAACTGAATACTCATGAAGACGATTCTGGGCAGTCTTTTTTGTATTTTTCACAACAATCATGACTAGCTATGGCACGGCAATTATGGGGGAGATGACTCCCAGAACACCACAGAGAAGACACCAGTATCTGTAAAGGTTTGTGGTGGTGTTGGTATATGTCAATACCAGAAGCAAGAATCCATTCTTTGGCAAATCAATAGATTGAAAGGGAGGAAACAGCCACATCATTAAGTATAGATTTCTGACAATCTGACAGCATTGGGAATGGGAACTTGATATTTATGGGAGGAATACCCTGAACCTAAAGGACTGAAGGAGGAGAATCCCACGGTCTGAGGGCTAAATATGTCAAGGAGAAGAACTGAGTACCACGCAGTTTGAATGCTGAAACAAAAGCAAGCCTGAGATAACAAAGGTCAACTAAGGAACTGCCAAGAATAATGCAGGATTCGAGAATGAAAAAAACTGACTGATGGTAACTGAGAGACATTGGGGCGAATTTCGTAACATGGTATTCAAGGTCAGTGAGAACAAGTATGAAGTGCTTTAATACAAACCCACTGAGATTTTTGATCAGTGATCACTATCATTATCAGTGATAACATCGTGAGTGCAGTGAGGAGGAAGGTCAAACATTTCAAAGAAGCAGGGTGAGATATGATATAGGAACGGTGGTTGAGGAGGTGTGTGTCAGCAAATATGCGTACCTCGGAGCACTGTCATGGCAAATAAGGGTAAGACTAGTCAGACGACTTGGGAGAGAACATCAAGTTCATTTATTCCTCTATATTTCAGGACATGATTTTGTTGCCTTGAGCAGAGCAATTTATTTTAAAAAAATCTTGTCTGAGTCAACGGTGCCTCTGGGAATTTTCAGAGCAAAACAAGTTTGTCTGGCGTCAGTCAGTCACACCCATGACCTTAACTTGAACTCCAAAAACAGAAGGGTGTATCTATTCATCTGCCTTTGTTTCCTGAAACTTTTGCTCAGTCAATTGAATGACACACAAGAGCAGCAAATCCATTGTATGGGAGCTGCTCGATGTCCATTCAAGAGTCAAAACAGCTCGTGTTACTTCACGTTCCCTTGAATGTCACAGTTAGGGCTCAAGCTAACAGCATGTCTCAAGTATTTGACTGAAAGCTTGAGGCAGGGCTGACCGATGAAAAGTGGCATATAACACACAGGTTAATAGTGTCAGCCTGTCCATGCCTTAGCTGGCTTGCAGCCCAAAGATCAGTGATGCAGACACTCCAATTCCACAATGTTCCAACTATCATCACTGTCTCAACAATAGCTAACTGGGTGCAAGTGCCAGAATGAGGCATCAGGAAACATGGGCGTTGGCTGCAAGTAGTGAAGCCGCATATCGAAAAAAAAAACTTATTCCATTACTACAAAATTAGGGACTGACTTGGCAGCTCAAACTGGTCACCAATAATCTTTGTACATTTTTCCAGAGGTAAACACCGAAATTCCAAACTTTAAACTACATCCGCTGGCAGCTAATGCATGGCTCCTCCTCCTCCTCCTCGCTCAGTGAATGCAGGCTGATGAGTCATACAAACAGCAAGTGGTCAAGAAACTCAGCTGTGGATAGAGAAACAAAGTTTAGGTTTCAAGTCCAATGACTCTTCTTAGAAACATCTGACCACTGACTGCCAGAGTAGTCCTGGATTTTAAATTCTAACTCTTGTGGCCTGACGCACAACAGTTTCACAAATCAGCGCAATTGATTGCACTAAACGATAATAAATATACAAAATTGGTTCTCGAACCATTCGGCCAGATCTAGAACGTCCACTTGATTGTCACATCCATGGCTCCATACTGCCACCATCATCCCTCAATCAGTGTTTGCACCAAAATATCCAAAATAATTAATATGAATAAACAGGTAAATACTCTTGTACAATGAATTATCAGTGATCTGTTCTCATGACCTTTGCTGTTGGAATCATGAGCCTACACCACATAAGGGCGTGGGGAGACAAGTCAACTAATATCTTTGGGCATGACTGAAGGATTGCTGCACTTTAAAAGACAGAATACTTTCAAAGTACTTTCTGACTGGAAATTAAACACCATACCAAAAGGTTACTGATTTTATTCAGTACCCGAGTCAACATTCACACTTGACTCACACAGGGAATAAACAGATTAGCTGGTTACTATCTCATTGCCTCTTTGTGGGGCCTTAATGGCTTGTTGAGTTTTGTTTGCAATAAAATGAAAAGAAGAAAAATTAGAGGCAGGTCACTATCTAAGTACAATGCCTTTCTTGAACAGAGATTTTTCACATTCTGGTTCAAAAGGACAAGGGCTAAACCCAATACTAACTCTCCCCAGCAAACATACACATGAATAACCGCAGCAATGCTATGAAGGAGACAGACAGGTTCAGGGGTAACATCATTCCATGAACTCTTTCAAGAAAATGGTGGCACATATATGGAAAGAGCTGCCAAAGGATGTAGTGGAGCTAATCAAGTTAGAACATTTAAAGGCATCTGGATGGATCTGTGAATAAGAAGGGCTCAGAGGGATATGGGCCAAGTGTTGCCAAATGGGAATGAGGTCAGATTGGGATACCTAATCGGTGCGGATGAATTCGACCGAAGGGTCTGTTTCCGTGCTGTACAATTCTATGACTCCATGTGACACTTTTGCAATGGTTTTCCAAGTCCATATCTACAACAGATCACAACAGCTATTACAACTCAAACACAGGATCAGAATAACAGTTCACGAAGGTGACAGCTTCTAGACAAGTCATTCACATCCCAGTTGCCACTTTGAGTAGTAGACATTCATAAGAGACCAATAGTGATCCATGGTTTGTAGGAACATTGACGTCGCTCCTAAAAATCAGACTTCAGGCAACCCGAAGGTACAAAGCAGACTCTTCAAGTAGAGCCCTGAAACTAGTTACCTCAGCAAAGCAGCAACAAGTTGGGAGTCTGTGAATGGAGTAATTGTGAGGTTCCTAACCTTCATCATGATCTCTGCTGGGCAAGAGCAGAATCAAATGTCATGCTCTGCCCTGTCAAATAGCCAGAATGCAGTCAATACTTGGGGTCTCCAGGGAATTACAGTCTGCAAGGGAGGATGGGCAATAAACTATTAAAGAAAATTGTAATCATAAATCACAGATACTTCAGCTGAAATTTAACACACAAGTTATACAGCTGGTAGTGATCAGAAAAGCAACACGTCTGAGCTGTCAGTTAGTATCAACCTTAATCCAATGATTTGGGATTTTTGGAACAAGACCAGAAACGACTTGCTTGCTGATTTTCCCTTTCCTCCCTAAAGACAGAGCTAGCCTCTGCTCTGTCAAATTAGCGAAAAAAGTGATCCACCGTGTCTCAAACTATCACCCTCCAAATGATGAACATGCAGGTATGACAATAGCAATGAGCTTGTGCCTTTGCAGCTCAAAGATGTCGAGAATTAATCACGTTGAGAAACGAAGTGCTGACCTAACGGTTAATCCAAAGGCATGCCCTTGAGTACAAACTTGCTGTGGCTTACACCACAAAATACACAGCAGTCACCTGGGAATGCAGGAGTGGCAACAATCTTACAGAAGGAGATTCCAATTTTGATGTAACTGAGCCAAAAGGACTCCCAATCAGCTGATCTTTGCTCATTATATTTCATAGTATTCCAAGTGAAATTAGTCAACCCCAAAAAGATTTTCAAATTACTGCTCACAATAAACCTATTTATGAACATTGAAAAATCAGGTCCAATATTTGTAAAACAATGGCACACTCAAGTTTAGCCTTGACAACACTGTCAGTAATTCCAAGTGATTCAGCAATGTTATTTATTGAATAGACAAAGATCAAAAATCACCATCTGCACATTATTAGAGCATGTTATTTCTATGACTGAGACTTGGTTGAGGGAAGGTCACGACTGGCAACCAAATATCCCAGGATATCGATGCTTCAGGGGATAGAAAGGGAGGTAAAAGGGGTGGAGGAGTTGCATTACTGGTCAGAGAGGATATCACAGCTGTGCTGAAGGAGGGCACTATGGAGGACTCGAGCAGTGAAACAATATGGGCAGAGTTCAGAAATAGGAAGGGTGTGGTCACAATGTTGGGGCTGTACTACAGCCCTCCCAACAATGAGCATGAGACAAGGTATAAATATATAAACAGATTATGGAAAGATGTAGGATCAACAGGGTGGTGGTGATGGCAGACTTTAATTTACCCAACATTGATTTGCATTCACTTAGTGTTACATGTCTAGGTGGAGCAGAATTTGTAAGGAGCATCCAGGAGGGTTTTATAGAGCAGTAAATAGTCCAACTCGGGAAGAGGTCATACTGCACCTGCTTGAGAAAGGACACGAAGGGAAAGCATAAAATTAAAGAACCCAAAGAATTTTACAAATAAAGCAAAAGGAATAAGTATCAAGAAACATAATGTTGCTGGGAAAAGCAGGAAGTCTAGCTCTGTGCAATAACAAATTTAGGCAGTTATGAAGCTTAACATTTAGTCATTAAGAAGGAACAAAAGCCTTTAACAGATCACTTCAAGTACCTACGAGGAAAGACAATAGGGGTTTGAATAGAGTTTACTGACCAAGCATGTGAGGTGGAAAACAATGACGAATGGTTTTAAGACATATATTTAAAAAAATCAGTAATGAGGTTTAAACAAGGACATGAGGTAATGAGTAGGTGACCAAACTTTAAAGGATATCAACACTTAATGGCATCACCCGAGTCAGTACAAGGGCAGTTTCATCATCACTATTCTAGTAATGGGATCATAAGGCTCACACGTTCATCACAAGCAAGCAGGAATGTGGGGACAATGTCATGTTTATCAGCATAAGTTTGATTGACATGTTTAGTGGGCAAAAACTGTAACAATACTAAAGATTATGAGTGCCATTTTTGGAGTAGTCTGAGAGAGCACAAGGTTGATAAGTGCTGGTTCTGCTACTCTGCTGAGGTTTTAGATCCTCCACTTAGACTGGGGCTTGGGGTCCTGTTACTCTCTAACTGTGAGAATGTTTAAGTAAATGTGACTGCTTCTAAGAATTTTATTCCAGGCAATTGAGCAATCTCAGGAAAAGAACCAGGGAAGGCTAAGTAGGGGGGGGTCCATCTGGTGATGGGGAATGATCCCGACCAGGTGGTTGAAGTTTCAATAGGGGATTCCTTTGGAAATAGTGATAACAATTTCCTAAGTTTTAGAAAACTCACGGACAAAGACGAGAGTGGTCCTAATGTAAGAGTGTTAAATTGGGGGGAGGTCAACCATCCCAAAATTCGGCAGTAGCTGGGGAATATGGGTTAGGAGCAGTGTTTGAGGGTAAATCCACATTTGAAGAGAGGTTGATTAGCATGCAGAACAGAATTGTCCCTGTGAAAATAAGGGACAGAAATGGCAAGATGAGGGAACTATGCATGACAGGTGAAATTGTGAGACTAGCTGAGAGGAAAAAGGAAGCACAGATAAAGATCTAGGTGACTGAAAACAGACAAACCTTTGGAAGAATATCGGGAAAGTAGGAACAATGTGAAACGAGGAATTAAGAGAGCTAAATGTGGTCATCAAGTATCTTTCGCAAACAGGGTTAAGGAAAATCCAAATGCCTTTTATTCATACATAAGGAGCAAGCGGGTAACAAGAGAAAGGAGGACAAAGGAGGAAAGCTATGCGTGGAGTCAGAGAGAATGGGTGAGATTCTTAATGAGCACTTTGCTTCAGCATTCACCGAGGAGAGGGACATAATGGATGTGGAGGTGAGGGATAGATTACTCTCGGTCAAGTCGGCATAATGAGGGAAGAAAAGTTGGATATTCGAAAAGGCATTAAGGTGGACAAGTCCCCAGGACCGGGTGGGATCGATCCCAGGTTACTGAGGAAAGCGAGAAAGGAAATAGCTGGGGCCTTAACAGATATCTTTGTAGCATCCTTGAACACAGGTGAGGTCCTGGAGGACTGGAGAATTGCTAATGCTTTCCCCTTCTCTAAGAAGGGTAGCAGGGATAATCCAGGTAATTATAGATCGGTGAACTTGATGTCAGTGGTGGGGGGGGGGGGGTGCTGGAGAGGATACTGAGGGATAGGATCTATTCCCATTTGGAAGAAAATGGGCTTATCAGCGATAGGCAGCATTGTTTTGTGCAGGGAAGGTCATGTCTTACCAACTTCATAGAATTCTTTGAAGAAGTGACCAAGTTGATTGATGAGGGAAGGGCTGTAGATGGCATGTACATAGACTTCAGTAAGACAAAGGGTGTACTAGTTAGATGGTTAGTGAACTGCCTGGGCAACAAGAGACAGAAAGTAGTAGTGGAAGGGAGTTTCTCAAAATGGAACCTGTGCTGGGACCACTGTTGTTTGTGATAGACATAAATGATCTTGAAGAAGGTAGAGGTGGTCTAATTGGCAAGTTTGCAGATGATACTAAGATTGGTTGAGGGACGAGAGGTATAAACAGAGTGGACAGCAAGGAAAAGTTTCAACAGATAATAGGTGCAGGAGTAGGCCATTCTGCCCTTTGAGCCTGCACCACCATTCAATATGATCATGGCTGATCATCCTTAATCAGTATCCTGTTCCTGCCTAACCTCCATAACCCTGGATTCCACTATCCTTGAGAGCTCTATCCAGCTCTTTCTTAAATGAATCCAGAAACTGGGCCTCCACTGCCCTCTGGGGCAGAGCATTCCACACAGCCACCACTCTCTGGGTGAAGATGTTTCTCCTCATCTCTGTCCTAAATGGTCTACCCCATATTTTTAAGCTGTGTCCTCTGGTTGGGCACTTACCCATCAGCGGAAACATGTTTCCTGCCTCCAGAGTGTCCAATCCTTTAATAATTTTATATGTCTCAATCAGATCCCCTCTCAGTCTTCTAAACTCAAGGGTATACAGTCTTTCAGCGGAAGTTAGTCCTGCCATTCCAGGAATTGACCTCGTGAACTACGCTGGCCAGAATGTCTTTCCTCAAATTTGGAGACAGAACTGCACACAATACTCCAGGTGTGGTCTCACCAGGGCCCTGTACAGCTGGAGAAGAACCTCTTTGCTTCTATACTCAATCCCTCTTGTTATGAAGGCCAGTAGGCCTGCTGTACCTGCATGCTTACCTTCATTGACTGGTGTACAAGAACACCCAGATCTCTCTGTACTGCCCCTTTACCTAAATTGATTCCATTTAGGTAGTAATCTGCCTTCCTGTTCTTGCCACCAAAGTGGATTACCCATACATTTATTCACATTAAACTGCATCTGCCATGCATCTGACCACTCACCTAACCTGTACAGGTCACCCTGTAATCTCCTAACATCCTCATCACATTTCACCCTGCCACCCAGCTTAGTATCATCAGCAAATTTGCTAATGTTATTACTAATACCATCTTCTATATCATTAACATATATTGTAAAAAGCTGTGGTCCCAGCACTGATCCCTGTGGTACCCCACTGGTCACTGCCTGCCATTCCGAAATGGAGCCGTTTCTGGGAGATATGAGTGGAAAGTTCTTCACGCAGCGTGTGGTGGGTGCCTAGAACATGTTGCCAGTGGAGGTGGTAGAGGCGTGCACGATAGTGTCATTTCAGATGTATCTGGAGAGATACACAAATGGGTCGGGAGCGTGGAGGGACACAGATCCTTACAATATAGGCAATAGGTTTAAATAGAGGATCTGGATCAGCGCAGGCTTGAAAGGCCGAAGGGCCTGTTCCTGTGCTGTAATTTTCTTTGTTCTTTGAGAAGAAGAAAGTAAGCTTTGTGTAAAGAGCTCCTTTTGTGAAAGATCATCTCCCATCCTTCACAAGAGGATATGTACTAACGATCAATGTTTCACACACAAAGCATTTGGAGGGAGCAGCATTTGCTCCGTTGAATGATTGCAAATGGAGACTTTTGATGTCCTGTCTTGATCTTCCCAAGTGCTGTGGCTAAAATACAAGAGAAGCCCCATTTCTCTTGTATGCACTACTCCTTGCACTAATGGCCAGAATACCATGCCATTACACTTCAGCTGAAAACATTTTGCAGCATAGTTATGTGAGTGATGCACAATCTTTTAAAAAGATTGCATTCATGTAATTTGCTCATACAGTTTACAGGGAACCCATCAGCAAACTGTAACCATTTTGTCTCCCATCTTCACTCCCTTAAGTCCAAGGGATTCAAATTTGAACATCTTTGACAGACAATTGGTTCACCCAGCCAGCGGATAATAAATAATTATCAGGTGCTCAAGATCACCAAAACTACCCATGTGAGGCTTCTCCACTCTGCCAACACTCCAGCTAACAAGTCAGTGAGTTCATAGATATTTTTCTGACCAAATTCAAGACTATCTGTTCAGATCCCTGGTGTGTCCCCTTTCTCCCTTCCTTTTTGCAAGATTCCTATCAGACATAACCCTGAACTAGCATTGTTCCCTACTTCCTTCTCCTGCTCCCATACCTCTACCTAAAGTGCTTCCCTTTTCTTTGATCCTCACCCATTTTGCAAGCCTTTGGCAATGGCACTGAAAAGTTTTAGCACCAATATATACACCCAGACAATTCAAAGCACAAATGCACTACACCTCGAATGAGCCCTTGAGCTTTCTACGGTCTTTAAACTGTTGCAGGAGAACGTGAGGTTAGCAGATGCTGGAGATGAGAGTCAAAACATGTGGTGCTGGAAAAGCACAGCCGGTCAGGCAGCGTGAGGAGCAGGAGAGTCGACGTTTCGAGCATAAGCAGGGCTGTTTAGAGCCCTGAAGAGCTCATGCTCGAACCAGCGACTCTCCTGCTCCTCAGATGCTGCCTGACCGGCTGTGCTTTGCCAGCACCACACGTTTCGACTTTAAACTGTTGCAGACCACTTGTCTCACATACAATTAAACCCTGAGAAGGATACAAGCTGTTCTCTATGAATCCCATCACATACCTCACTCCCTTATTACATTCCCATTCACTTGCAACAGTCTGTAGCTCAGGCAGACTGTGCGCAACCTGAGTCTTATAGCTGACCCACAAGTTGAGGCTCCAATTACAACATATCATGACTACCATTAAATTTGACTGTTTCCATCACTTGATCTCAGCTTTGGTGTGCCTGAAATTCTCATCTATGCCTCTACTGCTAGATCTGATTACTGCAATACACTTTTGGCTAATTCCACTAATTTTACTCTCAGCAAACTTGAGGTCATTCAAAGCTGTGATGTCCATACTCGAACTTACACAGAATGTCTTTCTCCCATATTCCTGTGCTCACTAAACTGCAATGGTTCAAGCAATACATCCATTTAAAAATTCACGAGTGCTTTCAAATCCTTCCATGGCCTTCTCCTGCAGTTGTACAATTCGGAAGATCTCTGTCATTTCAGGCCTCTCTTGTAATCATTACCAATTGTGGCCATGTCTCAGCTGCCTCGTCCCTGAACTTGGGAACTTTCTCCCCCAAACCTCTTGGCTCTCTGTTTCCTTTTAAGAGAAGGATTCTGCAATAAAACCTCCTTCTTCCACAAGATTTGGTCATCTATGCAAATATCCCTTTCTAAATATTATCATCTACATTTGTAATGTTATGTTGAAGACATAAGCTGGGAAAACAAACAGCACTGGGAGAGGCCAGGAGCCAAGATATCTTTTCCTGTTCCATAGGCTTTCATTGAAGGCACTTATATAAACAATAATATATTTTTGATCCCAATAGTGATTCTGATTCACTACCAAGATACTAATATCAGTGAAAGTCATTGTTATTGCCAAATTATGCTTTCACAGAAACAATTTCTAACTCCAGCTATCATAATCGGTATGTTATTTTGACTTCAATGCTAAGCCACGCAGTGTTAGTCATTTCCCAAATCAACTGTCATACCACATTAGGCCTCTGAAATTTAACAGTTCTCAATCTCTCACATGTGCCCAATCATGTCCCAGTTGGTTGTTTGATTGACTCCAGACAATAATCCAGCCGACTGAAGTTTAATAAAAAACGTTGGTTAACAATCACTAAAATAGAAGCACCTTCAACTGGCTCGTGTAACAATGCACGATTATCCAATATAACAACAAAGAGCATTTTCAAAGCGGCATGATCAGCATTGGATAAAAAGGAGCACCTGACATCTCCACATTTTCCAGGTGCCATGTAAACTCGACTGCAGAAGGGATTGATTCAGACATTGTGTCAATTGAGTAGCTGACATTTCATGGAAATCAGAATCATTATCAGTTAACCAATGGGAATCTTCTACTGTTCAATGACCAGTAACATGTTTACAAACTAACATCCAATAAGCAGAACCTGCATACACTTATTGTTCTTTCATATTCAGGTACATTCTGAAGTACATGTGAAATTGCTGAAAATATTGATCACACCCAATAATAAGAAAAGCTCAATTGTTAATTCTGACGGCCCACAGTGTTTCTGAATTTCATTGGGAGTTACTTCTAAACTTCCAGCAAAACCCAATCCGTGTGGTCTCATACCTATTATTAGCTGGAGTTGTACGAGGTGACACTCAGATGTCCTATACCGCAATCATCGTGCACCGGACCAATGTGGAGAATACATATTCAGCTTGAAGAGGCACATAAGCCATGCCGCACAGTAGAGAAAAGAGAGCATTTGCTGTTGCTGAAGAACCATGAATATAGTTACAATTTAAATATAAGCTCATCAAGTTAGAATACTCCCAAAACTGTGTTCTCATCAGTTGTTCAGTTTGGGGGACTTAGAACTCGAGATCATCATAACCCAAGTGACACCACAATGATCACTTGATTCCTAGAATTCTTGAAATATTTGTTAATGGTCAAATAGGACGTCCATGACATATACAAATACAAACATGGAGCAGATTTTCCACAATAATGATGCGCTTGTCAGTGGAATTTGAACGATGGAAGTATCATATTTTTGTACTGGATCCACTTGAACAGTTACAATGGATCGGGTTCCCTCCTCCTTCACCTCAATTACATTGATGGATATCAGTTTTAGACAAACAACTGGTTGAAGGAAAGCTTTGGTGTCACTAAAGTGCAGGAGCTCAAGTCTGAAATCTCCTACAGCGTATTTGTTATCAGTACATCCCTACCGGTTTCCTGACAACCAGTGTGAAATAAATACGTGAGAAACACAGGGAAAATCAAAGCTCCACCTCCAGATATACATTAAATAACAGTATATATTAGAAACTACTTGAAGTTTCCAGGAAACATTTCCTGGTGTTGAGGTGTCACCAATGAACATAAACTTGGTTGTTGACAACATCATTTTCATGCATTGCTGCGTCTTAAAGAGATTCTCATTAAATACACATTGGTCGTGCGATTGGCTATCATCTGATGAGATTCTACGTCAATAGAGTTGCAGCCATAACATGACAATTAATCCCATTCTGTGAACATTATTGCTCAAAATGGCCAAAGTAGCATCGATGGATTAAAACACAAGTGACCATTTTCAAAATCGGCAATAGTATCTTTGAGTTTCACTCAGACAATTCGAAGCTCCCGGCTTCTAAAACTTCAATTAATCCAGTTACAATTCATAAGAGATTTAAAAGTTCCTTGGAATTTCTTTGCCCAAGTGCATGAAAGGTCCCAGTTCAAACAACATTCTCTACGCTGTTTCCAGGATCTGCATGCATGCTTTGTGAAGGTAAAAATCAAGAAAGGTGAAATCATCCTGGCTCCAGAGACGCACTGGGCTACTTTCTCATCATGGAGAGACAGATTACTGGCTGTGAGTTTAACCACAGGGTCACCATGCCTCAGGCAAAGTTCAGAAAGTGGGCACTTTCATGGTGACGTCAGTCAGTGCAGAAGTTGAACCCATACTGTTGGCATCACTCTTGGCAAATCTACTGTCCAGCCAACTGAGCTAACTAATCCCAAGCATGCTTTGTAATTATGCTGTAACATACATAAATCTACCAATAAATTTGGGTGGTCAGACAGCATCTGCAAAACGAAATCGAGCTCATGTTTCAGGCACTAAAACATGAATTCTGTTTCTTTCCACGCATGTTGCCTGACTGACTGAGTTTTGTCAGTGTTTTTGTTCCTATTGAAGGTCAACTCTCACTCGGTCCTGTGTTTTAGGATATTGAAACATACATATCTGGATCCGCACTTGAGTCTAACTGAGCTGTTTGGTCCAGAACTCAAATCAGAAACCAATCAAAATGTTAGAATCACGGTTATCGGATACAAGAAAACTTATTCCGGTGCACGTCACCTTTTTTTTTAGCTCTGCCAAATTGTCATCACTTTCTTACTTCAACAAAAATGTACCTCAGTGCAATGTACCTCACACAATAAATGGAAGGAACTTTGGGTAATAAATGAAGCTCACACACATGACATTGTCCGACCATCCATGCATTAAGAAGAACACTGCAAAGATTCCAGTGGGCATGCACACAGCCAATATTCTGACTGTCTTGTGACTGCCACATGATCCATTAAGTGTCTGCTGGATGACACAGCTTAGATTGGCACTCAACGATATATGCACTATTCCTCTCCTACAAACAGGACTGCCACACAGAGCCACAACACTCACGCCCCTCCAATTAATCTTGACTCTACCAGTGACAGTCATATGCTTAATTATTTCCCCTGACGATAATCAAAATAGATGCACCAGATTCAATCTGGGAAGACAAAATTCCAATTTATATTCAATTATTAAAAATGACCTTTGCATGCGACTGACATCCAAGTCAAATAAACGTGTCCAACCCACAAGAACATGTTAGATGCCTGCTATACTTACTGAGCAACAATTCTATCTTCTGCGCTATTTCAATAATTCAATGACTATCTTATTATGCAATACACACTTCAACCAAACATAGTTAAGGTACATTATGATTCGTATTAATTTCATGTAGGATTTATACCTTCCTGATTTTCGACAGGAAAACATTTAGCTGAAGGGCACTGTCAATGAAATTTGAACCAAAGCTGTAAAATCCTTAAAGCTAAATTACTGCACTCATGCATGATACCCAGCAAACGTCATGTGACAAAGAACAAAATTGGAACCGCAATCAGTTCTACAAACACAGCCATATGCACTTGCTTTCTTTTCTGTGCTCAATTTTCAGCCAGCAGACTGGTTCTCGATTTATTTTCTTGTAGGTGCAAAATTGCATTTGCTTTGCAAAAAAAAAAACAAGTACATTGCAAAACATTTCCAAGTGTCCATTTCAGAAAATGCAGTCAATTATAATTTTTCGCCACTGAATTTTTAGGTGACTCAATCCAATTGCAACACCTGCGACATATACTATGTGCCTGAGCTGGTCTCAAAAGTTACCAATCCTGAAGGCACTTTGGCTGAAAGACTACTCTCGGCAGTGGCTTCTCTCCACTGGCCCTTTCTGGTAACACAGAGTTACACTGGAGCAACATGCTAAGCTTCACCTCCAGAGCTTCACAGCCACAACAAGGGGGAAGATACTTTACAATGCTTGGTACTGCTGACCCTCACATGTAACAAGCCATCAGTCACTCTCAGCCAACTCAGAGGCACTGAAGCCAGTGTTCATTACACCAAATGAATGTTTCAATACACTTCAACAGAATTCCTGGTCACCTTGTTGACTCTTTGGCATCTCCTCGAAGCTGAGGAAACAGCTTTAAGAGGGGCCAGGAACTAAGAGACCTTTCCCTGTTCCACAGCTTTAATTGAAAGCATTTCAACACGGTTTTTGGATCCAAATAGTGATGCTGGTAAACTACAAAATATATAGATCTTCAAATAAACTAACTTATAAATCAATTCAAACCACTAAGAAAGAATCCATCCTTCAGCAAAAGCAGATTAAATCACAAATCAAAGCCCAAGTTCTTCTCCTCCAGGTGCTAAACACTTAAATGCCATATAACCAGCAACACAGCACTGAGTCATAGTTACACCAGCCACAGCTGCAAATTAGCATCCCTCAATCCACAGGTTTGACACAAACTGTGTCAACACAATCCCCGAAGGCTGAGTCAGCAATGCTAACTGGACTATGGTGAAAAATAAACTGTAAGCACACTTCCAGCTGAAGCAGCTCAAGTAATTGATGCTTTGGGAAAAGGTTGACTCTCAACAATTGAATAGCACACCAGCAATACTTGAAAGAATATTGAGTTCAAACGAGTCACTTGATTAAAACTCGCTGCCTAAAGCCCTGACTTGAAACCTCAGGTCATTTCCAAAAACTCTGAACAGGAAAGGCCTTGTAATACAACAGGTTAGAAGAGGTGAGTTGCGTTTCTGAGATCAAAATTATTGTACCAAGGCAGTGGAATTGTATCATGCCTCAACCATTGAGATCAATAATTATCTTCACTGATGACATCCCTGCCTCCTCAAACAGAGATGATCTCTCACTTCTGTCCAACATCCATGCTGCTACTCAAAATGTGGCCACAATAAACAAATAGTTCACAAGTTACACTGATCTCCTGAACTCCTGTGGGATCAACAAATATCATCCTGAAGTTAGCTTATAAAAATAATCCTTTTTCAAATTCATTGAAAATCTAAGCTACGAGTAAGAATATTATGGGACCTTATAAAACACTTGGCAAGTCACATCTTAATAAAATATTAATAATTGGAGAAGACACGCCAAGTCCATGTTCTGATGTAAATTTCATCAGTATGCTTTACTCGAGTCTGTGTACATGATGATATGAGTGTGACACAAAGATTTTCTCCTGCAAATTTACACTTAGCACCTTTTTAATAAACTACAGACAGGTAACCAAAACTGTAGACAGGTACTTCCATTACACAAAGATCCATTTATTGAGAAAATGTTGAACTTCAACTTGGCCCATGCGGATTTGCATATGCGCACAAACTGGCTCACAGAAGGGATTTTCCAGTGTCAGGAAATCTGCCCAAACTGAAGAGACAAAAATAAACATCATCTATCCAAAGTGAATAGGCTGACAAATGCAGAAGCAACCAAAACTTGCCAAGATTTATCCAATCATTCTAGTTAAAGGCAGCACATAACCAGACTGTGCAAGACAGACCATCCAACATTTCTTCACAGATTTCCAACTCTGGGTCTCGAACCATTGATTCCTTCTGGAAATTTCATACAGTAAATGCATGCAAGGAATAATTAAGAACAGAATTCATTTTGTTCAGCCTCAAGGTCTAAATGTCCACATATGCACTGCAGAAATTAACCAAAGATCCATTGACAATACCTTTGAAACCCAGAACAACTTCAGTCTCGAAGGGGAAGCGCAGGAAATACTTGGGAACACCATCACCTGCAGGTCCCACTGCACACCACACACCGACACATTGAATTCATGACTTCAGTTATAAAACCATGCCATAATCTACATGAACTCTATCCTGTCCACCCTCCTCAAAACAGTGCTTCCTGAACAAACAGGGACCCAACCAGAAATTGTCTAAACAGCTCATTTGCGAACCTATAGCAGTGAGTCTGTAGTTATTTTACCAGAGGAGATCTGGCAGGCACACCCAAACCTGCCTTCATTCAACAGGTCCTGTGTGGTTTCCTCCTGCCACCAAGATCAGAGACACTAACATTTTCTTCACATCTTAGTTATCCGAAGCCAACTGCATTCACCTGGCCAGGGATCAGCACTGATGGTACTCTGACCAGTGAATTTTCAGGAATGCAGACATCTGAAGTACTAATCATCATTTGGGAGCTTAAAATTCTCCTTCAAGGACCACAGTATAGATGTATTATTGGGCGAATTACTGGAGACAAAGTGGACCTGTCGCGAAGAATTTAACACCCATGCACTGAGACTGTAGACTAAATAAACTATCATGACAGTTTCAGCTGAATTGTAGTGTTGAGCATTCCCAAGTCAATGACACAGAGTTAGTCCATATAAAACACAGGATCAACAAGTTAAATTATTGGCTGCAATCTGATATGCATTTAAACCACAATTTTCCAATTGGTTTCAAGCAATGCTTCAATCTTCAAACAGCTATTCCTGCAATGGTACAACAGGATGAAATGAGTCCAACTGAGCAGCATTATTCCTGTTAATATGTCTTCTGATCTGTATCAAGTTTTATTTATAGAAAATTATTTCACTATCCTTCGAGCAGAAAATATACAACGAAGGATTCTTTTTAAAAGGAATCCCCTGCAAATACAATTTGAAACATCTGTCAAGATCAAAAAGGAAGAAATCTGTTAAATGTTGAGTTAATTGTCAAACTGTTTTTATTTTCAAACCCATCATATTTAGTGTTTAGCAAGTTACAGTTTGTGCATATGATGCTGTAGAGAAGTAAACCAATCCATCAATCTCACAGAGCTCTGTGAACACAGTTCCATGTAGTCCCACACTCTTGTCTCCTTTCCCAATAATTCTGTACATCTTTCCCTCTTAATGAAGTATCAAAATCTTGTTTGAAAGTTAATTCTGGCTGCTCACACCAGCCTTTCGCCAAGTGTGTTCCACACCAACTTAGAGTCACAGGGGATATTCAGCATGGAAACAGACCCTTCGGTCCAACACGTCAATGTTGATGAGATATACTAAACTAATCTCATCCCATTTGCCAGGATTTGGCCCATTTCCCTCTCAACCCTTCTTATTCATATATCCATCCAGATGCCTTTTAAATTTTGTCATTGTACCAGCCTCCACCACTTCCTCTGGCAGCTCATTCAATAAATGCACCACCCTCTGTGTGAAAAAGTTGCCCCTTAAGTCCCTTTACTAGCTTCCCCTTATCACCTTGAACCTACGCCCTCTCAATCTGGACCTCGCACACTGGGGAAAAGACCTTGTCTATTTAACCTATCCATGCCCCCTCATGATTTCATAGATATCTGTAAGGTCACCCCTCAGCCTCTGACACTCCAGGGAAAATAGCCCCAGTCTATTCAGCTTGTCCAGAGAACTCAAACTCTCCACCCTTGGCAACATTCTGGTAAGAAAAGGATAGCCAACTCCCATTCCTGGACGTGATGATACAGAGAACACCGAACGGACAATTCACTACAAGGGTATACAGGAAAGCCACACACACAGACCAAGTCCTAAACTATGAAAGTAACCACCCCAACACACACAAATGAAGCTGCATCAGGACACTATTCAAAAGGGCCACAACACACTGCAGTACACCAGAACTGCAAAAAGAAGAAGAGGAACACCTATACAAGGTATTCGCCAAAAACGGATACCCGCGCAACTTCATCAACAGATGCCTAAGAGAAAGACCACGGAACGAGGACATACCACAACCAAAAGGACTAGCCACACTACCATACATCAGGAGCATCTCGGAACTGACAGCCAGACTACTGCAACCCCTAGGACTCACAACGGCACACAAACCAACAGCCACGCTCAGACAACAACTCACCAGAACGAAGGACCCGATACCCAACATGAGCAAAACTAATGTAGTGTACAAAATACCATGCAAGGACTGCACAAAACACTATGTAGGACAAACAGGAAGACAGCTAACAATCCGCATCCACGAACATCAACTAGCCACGAAACGACATGACCAACTATCCTTAGTAGCCACACACGCAGACAACAAGCAACATGAATTCGACTCGGACAACACTACTATCATAGGGCAAGCCAGACAGAGAACAGCCAGGGAATTCCTAGAGGCATGGCATTCATCCACAAACTCCATCAACAAACACATCGACCTGGACCCAATATACCAACCACTACAGCGGACAGCTGAAACTGACAACCGGAAGCGGCAGGGACAGACCACTATAAACAACGGAGGAAACATCAAAGAAGAGCTTCGCAGGAGGCTTCCAAGCACTGATGATGTCGCCTAGCCAGGGGACGAAACGTTTGCAACAAAAACTTCCAGCTCGGCGAACAGAACCACAACATTCATATTTATATTATTTACAGAACCTTATCTGACCAGTGTAGAACCATTTTGGCTCAACCACCCCTTCTCAGGTTGAAGGTGTTCCTTGCTTCCAACTTGCAACCTCTCCCCATACTGCATTGCTATCTGAGATCTTCACTCGGGTGCCCACAACCACCAGTCCCCCAAACAACCTGCCAACATCCCACGGAAACCCTCCCAAGATGTTGTCAACACTCTCAGAACTCACTCAGACACAACAGCACCACCCAGCAAGGTACCAGCTCCTGACTCTGTTCGAGGATCTAACCTCTCTGCTGGGTACCAGAGGATTCCAAGCTAACCACCAACTTCAGCTGCGTAGTGTGCCATGCTAGACTGAGCTTAGTAGAACCCCTGCACCTTTCTGGTAAGAACAGAAGTCTGTGGTTTGGTAATCAATGGTCATGTCACGATTACCATATACTTCTCATCCGACAAACATAAAGAAAACTGCAGTGAAGTTTTCTCTTCCTTTGACCAAATGCGTAATGTTCAAAACGTACCTATCCTCTCTGACAGCTTAAAAAGTAGCATGTTAAGATCCCAAATTCAGTTCCTCAAGTTTTGCTGCTCTGAGAAGACATCACCATCCTCGGCAACCAAGTGATAAAACAGATATATCAGCCAGCTTTGCTCGTCCTGGTTGTTCACTGGTGAACTCCTGCGGGTAGTGGCTTCACTAACACTATGAATGTGGTTAGTTCCACCGGTGGGCTATAGACTTTGCACAAACATTCCAGGAGCCATCTTTCAGTTCACTGATTCTCCTCTTTCAATATCCGATGCCCTCATCACAAACAACTGCCATCTCAATAGGCTGACCAACTAAGATAACCTCATGAAAAATGCAAGAGGGAGCTCAAACTTCAAACTCCAGCTTTATGTCAACCAAGACAAAGCAACTGTGGACCACAAAGTAACCTTTTTGACAACACACTCAGAAATCACACCATATCGTTTGTATCATCACACCTCCAACAGACCGAAAAACACGGATATGGGTAAACTGCATCAACCAAACAATGAAGCAGATGTGACAACATTGATGTCACTGTTCAAGAACTAACAATGCAAAATATAATCAAAAGATTCACAATCCTTGCCACAAACATCATTTAGTACTTAGGAAATACGTATTTGACCATAAGACCATAAGACATAGGAACGGAAGTAAGGCCATTCGGCCCATCGAGTCCACTCCGCCATTCAATCATGGCTGATGGGCATTTCAACTCCACTTACCCGCATTCTCCCTGTAGCCCTTAATTCCTTGTGACATCAAGAATTTATCAATTTCTGCATTGAAGACATTTAGCGTCCCAGACTCTACTGCACTCTGCGGCAATGAATTCCACAGGCCCACCACTCTCTGGCTGAAGAAATGTCTCCGCATTTCTGTTCTGAATTTACCCCCTCTAATTCTAAGGCTGTGTCCATGGGTCCTAGTCTCCTCGCCTCACGGAAACAATTTCCTAGCGTCCATCCTCTCCAAGCCATGTATTATCTTGTAAGTTTCTATTAGATCTCCCCTTAATCTTCTAAACTCCAATGAATACAATCCCAGGATCCTCAGCCGTTCCTCATATGTTAGACCTACCATTGCAGGGATCATCCGTGTGAATCTCCGCTGGACACGCTCCAGTGCCAGTATGTCCTTCCTGAGGTGTGGGGACCAAAACTGGACACAGTACTCCAAATGGGGCCTAACCAGAGCTTTATAAAGTCTCAGTAGCACAACAGAGCTTTTATATTCCAACCCCCTTGAGATAAATGACAACATCTGGGGTGATTTTAATCAATTATGAACTTTTCCTCTTCTTGTAATGGCAAATATTGTGGCTTCGAAACGTGCGAATAACCAGGTCAGTAATTGCACAAGTAAAGCAGTCTTGTTTCTCAACCAAAGGGCTGGGGAGGCTGAACTAATACCAATAATTAACTCAAATTTCAACAGCTTTGCAGCCACAATTTGGATTGCAATTTAGCCTCTCATGCCAACCAAAGAATTAAGCCAATGACGCAACTCTGAACTTCCTTAAACAATATTTATTATACAGCAGACAGCCGAAACAAACACAAAGCAATTCAGTGAAGAACTTCAAATTAAGGGGATTAACTGTGACATGAGCTTCTCGAAGGAGATATCAAGTCATGTGACAAACCCCCAGGTTAAAGATGTAGACTTTAAGGAGTGATTTAAGAGAAGGAAAGGGAGGTGCGAGGAGCAAAAGGTGTAAAAAAGAAAATTCAAGAACTTAAGGCCTAAGCAATTGAAGATGCGGTCATTTGTGGTCAAGCAATAATAAAGAGTTGGATAGAGCTCTCAAAGATAGTGGAATCAAGGGTTATGGAGATAAGGCAGGAACAGGATACTGATTAGGAATGATCAGCCATGATCATATTGAATGGCGGTGTAGGCTCGAAGGGCAGAATGGCCTACTCCTGCACCTATTGCCTATTGTCGAATTGGGGATGCCCAAGAGGCCAGAATGAAGTGAGTACTGATTTACTGGGAGCTGGCAGAGATGGGAATAGTTGAGGGAATGGGGACTTTTTAAAAACTAGAACATGAATTTCAAAATCAAGATGCTATTTTACTGGGAATCAATGAGCACAAGGGAGAAAGAAGAATGGAACAGAAATGCACAATTTGAAAACAAGAACGTTTGTTTTCCCCTGAAACGTTTTCACATCAATACTTTTATTCGCAGACTGTCATTTCTGATTAAATGAAGATAACCACAGTCAGGAATTAACAATTGTTAAGTAACTCATGAAGGTGCCAATGTAACAGGAGGAAACTCCCTGGTCCATTCACATCCACCTTCTGCCACAAGAATCCAAAACTACTGCAATGCACTAATTCCACAACATATGATAGAGACAAAGAGATCTCTGTTCTGTAGCAATTTATTGTGTGGACCAAAGGAACTAAGTAATTATTGCTGAGACCACTGTTGGAATATTGCATGCGATTCTGGTCTCCTTCCTATTGGAAGGAAATTGTTAAACTTGAAAATTTTCAATAGAGATTTACGAGATGTTGCCAGGGTTGGAGGATTTGAGCTATAGGGAGAAGGTGAATAGGGTTGGGCTGTTTTCCCTGGAGTGTCAGAGGCTGAAGGGTGACCTTATAGAGGTCTATAAAACCATGTGGGGCATGGATAGGGTAAATAGACAAGAGCTCTTCCCTGGGGTGGGGGAGTCCAGAACTGGAGGGCATAGGTTTAGGGTGAGAGGGGAAAGATATAAAACAGACCTACAGGGCAACTTTTTCACACACAGGGTAGTACGTGTATGGCATGAGCTGCCACAGGAAGTGGTGGAGGCTGGTACAATTGCAACATTTAAAAGGCATCTGGATGGGTATATGAATAGGAAGGGTTTGGAGGAATATAGGCCAAGTGCTAGCAAATGGGACTAGATCAGTTTGGAATATCTGGTCAGCATGGACGAGTTGGACCGAAGAGTCTGTTACCATGCTGTACATCTCTACGACTCTATGATATGGATATATTTGAGGGTGTGGGTTTGTGGCAGAGGAGGTGGGGAATTTTGGTTGAATTGAACGACATTGGTCAGGAGAACTGATAGAAAAAGCGACATGTACAAATCATTAGGGCTGGTCAGGGCACTTTTACCGTCTTCACCCAGTGCTGGAATTCAGACGCTTTTTGTTTGCAGGGGAGGTTTGTGCTTTCATTGTCAGGTGTTTTTTTTTTAAGTTGCAAGAGCACCTTCTTGGCCACCGGGATCTTCCAGTCAGCAGCAAACTGGTTAAGCCACAGCAAACTCAATGGAAAATTTCACAATTTTCAAGGAATAGACAGCTTTTAGCACTGGGTTAGAGCACTGTGGCAGACAGTGCTACCTAGGAGCATACAACGTTTCAAGTCATAATCCCATCAGTTTGGGAAGCCATCCCTCAGTGTATTTTTGGTAGTATAAACAGATTTCAGCTTTGTTACTTAGTAATAACTGAAGATTCCCTATAGTGTGTCACCTGGGAATTTTTTCCAGGAGACGTACAAGGAGTGTCGTTAATGACTGTATTTTGCAATTACAGATTTCATCCTGACCTCTTTATGAAGATTCTAACTTGCACTCCTGTGTGGATATTCATCAGTCTTTCAGATTAGTAGGTTAACAAGCAATGCCTTTCCTTTAAGTTTTTTCCCTAGACTTCCAAACATGGGATATTCTGCGCCCCCAAATACATAGGCAGGTTCATTCCAAAATGCATTGGCTTGGATTTGGGTAGCTTATTTCAAAACCCAGCATGACTTATGGCATATATTACTACTGCTTTTGACCCAGACCGAGCCTGCTTTACCACTGTCCAGAATTTGCAAGGCTTGGATGTGAAGGTAATTTGACAGCAATGGACCAAAGTGTAATATAAACAAGGATTCAGGGTAATATTTCATCGGGAATCAGTTCTCAGTTTCAATGACAGGAACGAGAAGAATCAAGTACTTGAGTTTTAACAGGACTCTTCACTTCTGGCCTCATGAAAACCATGATCATTCATTCATTTAAAGCTTCCCCCTCTTTCAGGCAGTTTTTGCAGGAATTTATTCGTGAAACTGGAGTGTCCGATCGCACCACTAACATCCTGTATCTGTCCATGCATTTCAAGACCTGTTCAGGTAAAATTGAGTGTTGGATGAATCCAATGGCACCCCAGAGATTTTCTTGAACACTGTTAGACAGCATAAACGTGAGTTTAAGCATACAAGCAATTATGAGCAGACCATATGTCAGTTTATAGTTATTACAATCTAAATCCTCAAGCCCTGAAACAGACAACTATTTTTCCCTCCTTTCTACCCATGCCAAGCAAACCAACAAGACAGCACAGCAGGTGGTCTCAAATTTCAGATTAAACCCTTCACTGCTATTTAAAATAATTACTGCTTTCAGACACATGTGAAGTCTTTTTTAAATCACAAACAGCAATATAATGATTATAGTGAAATGCTTGTAACCATCTGCAGTAAAACAAGTTCAATTGAAGCTCTGTGCTAAGCATTCTAGCATTTCTGTGATCTCCCAACAAACATATGGATCAGGCAATCAAAGGGAACATCAGGCAGGATTGGCGCTGTAAAGCAAGAGGCTGCCACAAAAGACGAGGAGATAACAAGATAAAATCAGAATTACAGCCAGTGACAATGAGGAAGCCGAGCTCCTTTCTTAACCACAGGGATGACCATGAAAATTGATACTGCAGCAAACAGACATCAAAGGTTCAGGAATAGCCTGTGGAGGCACTAAGCTGAAGCAAGGTGCTCCCCACAGAGAAAACAAGGCTCGGACAACTCTCTTTCACTACCCAATTTACAGATTACAGAGTCCGACGCGCAGCACCAAAAGAACAGGCCACCCAGCAACTCCAACAATACAGTGCAACACACATGAGAAGGCGATCTGTAAAACCAGTTTTTGCCACAACATTGCTAAGGTTGCTAACCCTCCCCATTGTCACGATCTCTCCAAGAACAAATAATTAATCCCTCAGGTATTGCTGCTGGCATTCAAAACCAGAAAGGCTTGGGGTTTTTTTTTCCTGTTTGCACCTGCAGGCCTTCGTACTGTCATTCTTCAAAATCACAGACAACAACTACAGTTCTTCCAACTTTCGTTCAAATATTCAACTCAATTTCAAACTGGGGAAACAACATGTAAACCAACTTAGAGGACAGAGTAGAGTCCAAAGACATTTGGGGGTACAGGTACATAGATCATTGAAGTGCACTCAACAAGGATGAAAAAATAAATCTCAAAAGCTAATTAAACTTTTAAACCTGTAAAAACAAAATGTTAGTTTTAAAGCTTTGGAACCTGGGATAAAGGTGGGTAAATGAAGCTCAGTCTTTCTTCAAACGCAAGATTCTCAATTATGGCTTTGCAGACCTCACCCAAAGATTCAATCCACAGGAAATCTGTGGCCTGCAAGAACTGCTGAACAGTCCCAACAACTACAAGGTGATGCCTCTCCAAACTGGTAGAGAACTGCTCAGTTAGTGTTGGCCTTTTTAATCAAACTAAATTCAAAGACGGGCATTTGGACTCCATGGTTAATGGATCTTGGTACATAAACACTGACAACAAAATATTTAAAAGCTAATAGTGTCCACCTCAAATTCAATGCTTACATCCAGATCCCTAATCCAACTTGAAAATGGAATCCAAAGCCATGATCAGTTCCTATTCTGAAACTCTCGCAACCCAAAAGTGAACAGCAGAAATAAGCTGTACGTTTATGTGAACGAGTTCCATCATGTGCCAAGGTCTTCAACCACAACTGCCACTTTGCCACCCAATCTCCACAACTCTTGATTCTCTTAGTCCCAAAAATATATGGACCTCTGTTTTGGGGATGCTCAATAACTCATCACTGTCTGGGATAGACAATTCCTGAGATTTACAAGGCAGTATTTCTCAGCCCTAATAACTGAAACGTTCTCCTGTGATGGTGCCTGTGGCCTTGCCATTTCAGGATGGGATTACAGCCTTTCAGTGGCTACTGTGTCAAGCTACCAAAAAATTCCATGCATTTCAGCGAGTTCACTCCTGTGGGCCCTTTCTCTTCATGGAGGCCTTCCCCGTAGTACACTGTTGGGGAAATTGTGGAGCCTTATTCTGCTGAATACCTCACAGTATTCCACAATGACACTTGAGGCAAGTCGGAGAAACTCTACATTCAATAGAGTTGTTTAACCTTGAAAGAAAGAAATCCATAATGCAACAGCATTCTGATTGGTTAACAATGAGAAAATTCAATATTTTGGCATCGTGCTATTTTGTCACAATAGTTAGCTATAACTGGAGCATTTATAAGACGCATCCAATAACTGCTGGTACCATTTAAAAACAAAGTTCTTCCTTGAAATTCAACTGTTTGTTTTGGCTTCCACGATTTCTTACATCTTAACTGCTAAATTTTAACTACATCAAAAAAAATAGTGCTGTGATTGTGAGCCTTTTATTCTCCAGATCACACAGACGGAATCTAAAAATCATGCAAGTCCATTTTCCTACTGCCCTTTGAATATGCTAACTTTTTTTTTTAACAGTCGAGCTCAACGTGTTGTCAGCAAGGTCTCAACTAAAAAAATGGTGCAACAATGCATCAGTGCACATTTCCCTGTTTAGTTACCAAACCACATAAAAAACCCACATTTCATTCTAACAGGGTTTTGATGGTGCAGCAGATACTGTGAACTTTTTTTCCACTGTAAGAGACTTTACAGCAACCATTTGAAACAAAAAAGCTTCTATGTAAATGCAGTAGGTTGGGCCACTTGTATTAAGATTACAAATTTTTGCAAATTATGTTGTCACTTTATACTTACCTTTTCTATTTGCAATGACAATGTGATACTTAAAGTGTGATCATTCCCGAAGCGGTGTTGCAAAGTAATTGAGATGGTCATGTTAAAGACTGAATGACATGGTAACACTGTACCATGTTGTGATATAAAATGATTTAGGGAGTTTTCAAATTATTTAAATATCAATACTTCATACTACAATAAAAAGGGAAACATTTTTGCTTCTTCTAGCCAAATAAATTGGCACAAGTAATATCCAATTTTGTCATTATTTCATATTGAACAAGTTTACTGGCATACTTTACAACTGGCCTTCAAATAACGTGCAAATTGAAAACACAAGCAACTATGCACCACTTCTGAACTTATTCTGACTCAGTATGTCAACATTTTAGATCTTTCCACGAAATCTTTCCACGACTGACAAGAGGAGCATAGTTGTAAGGTTAAGCGCATGTTTTTGGAGGCAAGGATCATTGCTTCATTCCAAGCAAGATATGGTTTGTTTTGGGGTAGGAAATTTGGAATACCAACTGATTTCACTGTCAACTGATACTTGATACAGAATATGCAATTAGTGCTACACCTGCATGAAGATAACATACTAGATATCAAGTGCTGCTCTCCCTGGTGTCATCACAAGAAGTTTTAAAATTCTCAGCCCACAAATTTACCTGATGGATTGGTCCAACATAGGCAAGGGTCCTGTGCTTTATTTCCAATTAATACTCTATAATCACAAGTAAACTTCAACTGCCAACACAGTTAAACCTCTAATTCCCTTTCAAATGTCCCTCTCTAACACAGGGGTGCACACAGAAACAAACAAAAAGAAAACAAATTGGAATATGAACTGGGCTCTGGGAATGTAGAGAGAAAATAAAATGTTGAACAGCTCCAGTCCACGGTATTTGCTGAGCTTTTTGTTTGCCAACACTTCCTGCTCTTTAATCTTTCTCCAGGTTCTTATCACTTCTTCACCAGAGGCTCAGGCAATGGTTACTCTCATTGCAAAGTCGCCCAGTTACTGGCTAAAGGTTAACAGCTTACAGCAACTAGCAAGATAAAAGAACTGGTGTTATTACTGGTCTTACTTGTGTGAGACTTCCGCTGTTTTTACAGCAGAGTGTGTCACACCACCTCCCCTTCCAGAGGTCCAAATTCTTCTCCACTGCATCATTCCCCGTCTCCCCTTATGCCTTCTCCCAGCGCTTGAAAAGCAATAGTGTGACAAAGGGAGGCACGGTGGCTCAGTGGTTAGCACCGCTGCCTCACAGCACCAAGGTCCCAGGTTCAACTTCGGCCTCGGGTACCGGTGTGGAGTTTGCACATTGTCCCAGCGTCTGTGTGGGTTTCCTCCCACAATCCAAAGATGTGCAGGTCAGGTGAATTGGCCATACTAAATTGCCCATAGTGTTTGGTGTATTAGTCAGAGGGTCTGGGTGGGTTACTCTTCGGAGGGTCAGTGTGGACCTGTTGGGCCGAGCGGCCTGTTTGCACACTGTAGGGAATCTAATCTAATCTAGTCAACTTGGCCAGACTTTCAGTGACTTCCTTTTTAGAAGTGCAGCAATTCCCTCCTCAGTTCTTGACGGGCGCATCAGTTTGTTTCCACTTGTTGCGTTCACATTTTCAAGGGTGGGCACAAATTCAAATGCTGAGGTACTTAGTGAAATCATTACATATTGATATCTGCATTACAGGGTGCTTTATCGGAGTCACAAAAAGCATCAAAATGAGTAGTGAGCTAATGCACTGTGCATATACTGTCTGCATAGTTGAAGCAATAACTCTAATGCAGAAAGAGTGAAGAAGAAATTCACCAGACCGAGAGGACGAATGAGTAATTTGAGTTAAATGGATACACAGGAGAAAATGGGTTGAATGTCGTATAACAAGAGAAGGTTGACAGGAGATTTCAGAGGTAGCTGGAGAAGTACAGAATCTGCTTCCAGTCGTGTCAGGGTCAGTAACCAGGGGACACAAATTTACTACATTTCACAAAAGAATCAGAGGTGACGTGAAAAACAGTTAATCGGCGTGATGTGGCCTTCAACGTTTGAAACGGTGGAAATAGATTCGATAGTTACTTCAAAGTGAGAAGTGGATCAACACTTGAAAGGAAAGAGAGTGATTTGCAGAGCAATAGAAAAAGAGCAGGGAAGTGGCCTTTTATTTTGGCCAAGTTCCTGAGCTCTTTGTGCAGCATCATCGCCTGGTTTGTTCAGCATACCTTTGGTCTGTGGAGTGTTATTTACAGTACGAACACTGCAGACTCAATGCACCACCAAGCCCTTTCAAAAACATGAGAGAGTGAACACTGTTCAGCTAAGAATAGACCACAAGATTTATAAACAGAAAAGCACTATCAGCAGAACTTCAACTCTGACACTAAGTTGCATTGTTTGTTGACATAATTTTATTTTAAGCGAATTATTTTCCACAGTTTTTGTACATGAAATTTACTCTTGTACAAATTGTAAGCTTGGAAGGGAGGGAAAAGTACAGTTAGGTGATTGCATGGGTTAACAAAGAGTACCAAAGTACCTTAACTGAATCCATGGAGTCACCATCATTGGAGAAAGGTCTCAGGCAACATGATATCAGGTTTGGAATAGTTATTCAACAGCACAAGCTAAAAGCAAGCAGAAAACCCCAAGGACAGTGGCTAACTTCAACGGGTTGAAAAAGAATTGGATTCAGGTGGATTGGAATCAAAAAGCAGCCAGCAACTCAGTCAGTGATGAATGGAAGACCTTCAAACTCGAGCTCATGGCTACAGCTTGGCATATTCCAAGGGGGTTGCAAAAGGAAGAGTATCTACAATGCTTTGTTATCATCCAGGAAGCAGTAAAAGGTCCAAATTTAACAGAAATAGAGAGGCTTACCATCATTGGACTTGCAATAATGTACCATCGAACTAAGCTGAATATGAACAACAAAGGAGATACCCTTCATTTTTTTCCATGGGATAAGGGCAGTATTGGCCAGTTCAACATTTCTTCCCAATCTCAAGTCTCTCAAGAGAAGGTGGTGATAAACTGCCTTCTTGAACCACTGCAGTATCTGAGGTGTAATTACATCCAGGATTTTGATCCAAGTGATTTAATTGCACTTTAGTACAACTGAAAGGGAATTTGTAGGTGGTCACGGCCCCATACGTTGACTGCCCTTCCCCTTTCAGGTGGGAGAGGTCACAGGCTTGAAAGATGTTGTTGAAGGAGCCTTGATTAATGGCTGTCAAACATTCTGCAGATGTTCTACGCTCGTGCCACTGCAGATTGATCATGAAGTGAGTGAACTGGATGCCACCTTAACAGGCTGTTTTGTCCTGGACGATGTGGAGCTTTCCAAGTGCTGTTGGAGCTGCACTCATCCAGGAAAGTGGGAAATATTCCATCTCATTTCTGACTTGTGTCCTGTCGGTGGTGAAACATCCACTGGGCATTATCTGCTGTAGGATTCCCTGCCATTGACCTACTCTTGTCGACAGTATTTCTATGACTGGTCCAGTTCAGTTCTGGCCAATGGTAACCCCAGAATGTTCATGGTACAGGTTTCAATTATGGTCATGCCACTAAAGGTCATGGGGCAGTGGTGACATGCTGTCTTATTGGAAATGGTAACAACCTTGCACTTGGGTGGCCTGAATGTGACTTTCCACTGATCAGCCCCAGCCTGGATACTGTTCAGGTCTGGTGGCATATGGACATGGGCTGCTTCAGTATCTGAGGTGTCATGAGTAGTGCTGAACCCTGTTTGTTTCTGATTGCACATTCCATTTCCCTAAGAACCAAGCCAAGGTCAGCTGAAGATGGCCGAGCCTTGGACACTAGCACTAGTGTTGATCTGGAGCAGGGATCTTTAACCTTCAACAATCACAACCTCCTTCTTTTGTGTGGGACATGACTTCAACCAGTGAAAACACCCCTTTCCCCCCCACCCCCCAAAATTTCTACAGGGTCCAGTTTTGGAAAGTTATTACTGCCGTCCTGTCAAATGCTGCCTTGATATCAAGGCAATCATTTCTCCTCATGAATGAAACTCACTTGCCTACATTTGGACCAAGGCTGTCATAGGTCTCGAGCTGAGACCTTGTCGAACAGAAACGGAGCATTACCAAGCAGGTCTGTTCTCCCAGTGTTACTTGATAGTACTATCGACAACACATTGGTGTATGGTGAGAGTAGACCAGTGGGGCAGTAGACCTGGACAATGTTCCACATTTGTGGGTAGACTTTAGTGTTGTCGCTAAACTGAAACAGCACACGCGCAGGGGCGGGTTGTAGCTCCTCGTGGAGTATGACTTCAGTACAGCCGTGATGTTGTCAGGATCCAGACCCTTAGCAAGAGTCATATTGCCAGCCATTTCTGATATCAGTGGCCTGAATCAAATTCACTGAAGATTGGCATACCTCAGGAAGAGATAGTGATGGAAGAGTAGCTGATGGCTTACATATTTATTCCATGCTTTGTGAAAATTAAGTACCGTACCCTTTTTAGCAAAATTTAAGGCAACGGATGTAAGCAACAGTGTCAACATAGATAGGAATTTGCCTCAGGGCAAAAAACAGACTCCAGTGGTGAATGAGTGTTTTTTTTTCCCCCAGAAAGGATGGGAGTATGCAACAGTGATCCCTTTTGTTTGGTATTAAGGTCACTGATCTTTAAGATATACAGCGTAGAATTAAATGGCAAAATTGTAACAGAGGTACAGGAGCAGACCCAGAGGGGCTTTTTTTCCACAAGTCCATGAACACGACAGAATAAATTGAGAAGGCTGAGCAAAAACAAAAAGCAGGTTTCTGGCTTTTTAAGAGACCAGAGAACAAAATCAAGGAAGGTACACATAAACAGGGTTTAAATCAGCTAGAATGTTGAATTCTTCACAAGACACCATACTTCAGGAATGACATGAAGGCTTTCGCAAGGGTAAAAAGGGGATTTACAATCACTGTACCAGGCACAAAATTGCAGCTCTCTCTGACTCAGTTGAGAGTTGGGAGTTGTTTCCAGTCGAACAAAGAAAGCTACAGAGAGCTTTGATAGAGGAGCTCAAAATCATCAAGAGTTCCAGTGAAGCAAATAAAAAGAACACAAGATCCAAAAGCAACAAAACAAAACTTTTTTAAAAAAAAATACACTTATGATCTGCAATATATTCCTTGGGGTGGGGTTTCCTGAGTTAACACAAGAAACTGTCAAAATTTCCCAAGTACAAAGTCTTTTCCCAGGATAGGGAAGTCCCAACTCGAAGGCCACGGTTTAAGGTGAGAGAAGATAGATTTAAAAGGGGACAAAGGACCAAGTTTTTACACAGAGGCTGGTGCATGTATGGAACAAGCTGCCAGAGGAAGTGGTGGAGGCAGGTCCAATTCTAACATTTAAAAAGACATTTGGACAGATACATGGAGAGGAAAAGTTGAGGGATATGGGTCGAACACAGGCAAACGGGACTAGTTCAGTTTAGGAAATCTGGTCGGCATGGATGAGTTGAGCTCCTTGTACACGTCAATGATTCTATGACATGTAACTGAAAAAGTGATGCAGAGGCACAATGGGCCAAATAGTCACATCTCATGACCTCGGCGAAAGTGAGGACTGCAGATGCTGGAGATCAGAGTCCAGATTAGAGTGGTGCTGGAAAAGCACAGCAGGTCAGGCAGCATCCGAGGAGTAGGAAAAAAAAAATCAACATTTCAGGCAAAAGCCATTGACCAGCAATGAGGCGAGGAGTCTCTGGGGTGGAGAGATAAATGGTAGGGAGGGGGGCTGAGGAGAAGGTGGCAAGAGTACAATAGGTGGATGGAAGTCGGAATGAAGGTGATAGGTTGGAGAGGAGGGTGGAGCGGATAGGTGGAAAGGAAGGTTGGCAGGTAAGCAGATGTGACTGTGGTAGCAAGTCTGTTTCAGGACATGGTTGAAGAGCTTCAGGGCAGAGGAGATAGCTCATGAGCTGCCAATTTAAGAATCCCACTTGTAAACCTAAAAACTGACTGAAACTACACTATCAGTCTCTCAATTTGCAGTCATGAAGTGAACAAAAAGAAAATGTCAGGATCCAGCGTTGCAAAAATACTCGACATAGATCTGTGACTGCAATCTTATGTTATAGGGTAGACCATCAGAATATGGTCAGGCGATATCCGACCTCTTGGAAGTGGGAGATGTAAAGTTAATCTTTAGGACGGGTCTTGTGGCTGCTTCAATCTTCGAAGAGGTTCACTCCATGCAGTGGCGGCAACTTCTGTCTGGCTTCCACCTTCTGCAGAGGACCAAACAAAAACTTGCTTTCTGAAAATGTACCCCGAGCAGATGGACACTGCTTATTTCTTCATGTAGAGTAACAAGTTAAAAGCCACGATGATCAAAGCATGCCTGAACTCCTGTCAAGGAAACATTCTGGCAATTATGAATCTCAGGCACAAAACAAAGCACTTTCAAGTCTGAGAAGGAAGGAGGTAAAATAGATAACATGAGTATTAATTAAAACAGGATCATCAAACACAATACTCAGACCAAACATTGTCAGCAACTGACAACTCTAAGGGGCTGTTTGGGTTTTCAAAAAGCTTATTCCCACAAGTGAGGTGCAAATTACTATTGGCCTCACAAGTAGAAATTCAGATAAAAAATAATCTCAGACCTCCACGAAGTTGGCTAAAATAGCAATGTTTAAGTCAGAAGTTTATTTCTCACTGAGTTGCAAAATCTCAACCATCAAAACCAGGAGGTGTTTGCAGCCACTGATCAGCAAGCACACTATTCCAAAAGATGCCAATGAAACATGACATACAACTATGCATCTGTCAAATTATAATCAGTTCACCTTATCTGCAGCCGCACATTCAAAATTGCACCTTCCCAGGTGAACTTATGAATGAAATCTCATCGTTATTCATGGTTATTTTTTGTCATACAATCAGGACGAAGACTTAAGTGGCCACAAAGACACTTGACAATAAATTATACAGGATTGAGAGCAGAGAAAAACACGTCATTGAGCAGCTTAATCCATACCGCTGTTTATGCCCCATTGTATCTCCTCCCAGCTTTCCTTATCTAAATCTATCAGAATCCTCTATTTCACTCCTTCTCATACGTTTGTATAACTTTCCCTTAAACGCACCAACACTGACACCATTCTCTGTGGGAGTGAGTTCCATATTCTCACCATAACCCAAAGATCCTTCTAAACACCCAATTGGGTTTCTTATAATGTTTGTTATGGTCTCAACTAATGTTATTTCTGGGCAGTCAGATCCTTGACTGAAACCAGGCTCAATGCATCATTTTTTTTTAATTAACAAGGTGGCCTTTCACACATGCCACAGATTTAGTTTTACCAATATAAGTTTATTGAGCAAAAGAAAGGATAGAATAGAATAGAATAAACCAAGCCACTTGCACACAATTCAATTTTAGAGATTTCCAAACACAGCAAAAAAATATTTCATCTGCCCCAATTTTTACAGTAGGAAAAAAATTTCAGTTTTCTGCTGTCACATCTACAGGTTAGTTTCCAAGCCTTGAGTCTCTCTCAGCTTCTTCCTTGGGGGCCAATACAACAGAGCTTTAATCTTCTCAGCTTTAAATGATGTTTCAGGGTTCGAACCAAACACTTCTTGTCTGGAACTTGCAAACTAAACACAGACAACAAGGTCATGTGATTCAAACCTTTCCAAACTCACTTTGTTCCATGAAAACTGAGTTCTTTCTCGGCGTTCTGTGATTTGAAACTAAAAGCTACCCAAGCGATGGATGCTTCCTCAAGCAAAACTAAAATCATGATTATTCTGAAAGCAAGCCAATTCTCTTCAATGTTTCCTGGATTCACTCATACAACTTTCTCAAATGAAAACAAATTCCTCTTAGCATTTCAGGAACTCTCTCTCTCTCTCTCAGATTGGTTTAAAATACCATGGTTCCAGAAATACAGACTGGTAAATCATTAAACTCCCTGTCGCACAGGTCAAAACCTGCATGTTATGAGTTCAAAACTCAAACACTTCAAGACATTAAAAAATAGATAAAATCACATACCTGAGGTGGCCTTTAGTTCGGTTCTTCCACACAAATGTTCTCCCCATATAAACCTCCCATAACTTTAAACAATTCTTTGAGATTCTGTTACCATCTTCTTTTTGCAAGAGAAAACCAGCCTGTGAATCTTTCCAGATACATAACCTCTCATTTTGCTGATAATCATCCTTGTAAGTTTTCTTTCTACACACTCTATATCATTGTTATAGTTATCAGATGGAGACAAAACTGAATGGTCTAACACAGGCTCAACTTGGATTTAGAATAATGTTCCAAACATTCACCTTTACCACTTCAGAAATCAAGCCACGTGCACGATTTATTCCTTTTTAAATGGCCCTGCTAAACTCTGAGGCAAGGTTTAGTGACTATTATCCTCATAATCACACATCCCTTTGATCCTCAACTTCACCAAGTGCCCTCTCATTTGGAGACGCATCTATTAAGTGCCACAGACTTGGTCATTTGCCCAATGGCAGCAAGAAAGAGAACCCAGTCTGGAGATGCTGACGAAAAGGAGCCACCATCTGTGAACTGAAGAAGTTGGATAATGCATTGCAAATCACAGTAGTTTCTGAGAGACAAAGAGCTTCCTGAGCACAATTTCAGATAATTATTTATTTGATGTAATTTGACTTTCGATATTCCAGGAGAAGTGCAACAGTAAACAGCTATGCTCAAGCGAGGCACCAAGTAGAAGGGCTCACTTACAAAGTAGCAAGTAGGAGGGAAGCTACAAACAGGAAGGTCAGCAAGTCTCAGACAGAAAGCAGCGAGCAGGAAGCAACCGAATCAGTGTTATCAAGTGGAACTTGGAGCTGATGAGGTCAAGGCAGACTGGTAAAGTAGGTTTTCAATGTACAAAATACAGGTTGAGAACACACCCACCGGAAATGCAAGTTTTTGTTTCAGCAAATGATTTTCATTGAGCATGTGTTTTGTTGAACAGGCTGCTTTGAAGATCATGATACGATCAATACAAGTGGGATGGCTTCATTTAGAGGGTCTTGGGTCCAATCCATGTGCGCCAACCAGACATCCCAATCTGACCAAAAACCGTTTGCCAGTACTTGACCCATATTCTTCTAAACCCTTCCTATTCATATACCCATCCAGATGCCTTCCAAATGCTATAATTGCACCCACCTCCACCACTTCCTCTGGCGGCTCTTTCCAGACACGCACCACCTTCTGCGTGAAAAGCTACCCCTTCGGTCCTTTTTTATCTTTCCCCTCTCACCCTAAACCTATGCCCTCTAGTTTTGGACTCCACCCCTCTCCCCATCCCCCAACCCCAAACCAGGGTAAAGACCTTGGCTATTCACTCTATCCATACCTCTTGTAGTTTTACAAACCTCTGTATGGTCACCCCTCAGCCAGTGGCACTCCAGGGATAAAATCCCCAGACTATTCTGTCTCTCCCTCGAGCTCAAACCCTCCAATCCTGGCAACATTCTTCAAAGTCTTTTCTACACTACGGCAACTTTAACAACATCCTTCTTATAGAGGGGTGACCAGAATTCTAAGCAGCATTCTGAAAGTGGCCTCACCAATGTCCTATACAGCCACAACATGACATCCCAACTCCTTGACTCGACGTTAGGACCAATGAAAGCAAGTGTGCTAAACGCCTTCATCACCGCCCCGTCTTCCTACAACTCTGCTTTCAAAGAACGACATGCCTGGACCTCTAGATCTCTGTTCAGCAACATTCCCCAGGGCCATAGCATTAAGTGTATAGATCCTGCCCAGGTTTGTCTTCACAAAATGTAACACCTCGCACTTGTCCAAAATGAACTCCATCTGCCACTCCGCATCCCATTGGCCCATCTGATCAAGGTCCCATTCTATTCTGAGATAATCTTCTTCGTGTCCACTGCACCACCTATATTGGTGTCATGTGCAAACTTCCGAACCATACTTCCTCTAGTCAGATCCAAATAATTGATATAAATGACAAAATGATTACTGTAAAGCACCTTGAGATATTCCGTGATGGCGAAATATATTGTATGAATGTCAGCTTTCTTTTGATCAGACCGAGTTTCTGAAAGCACCCAGACCATCACAATGCTGCAGAATTTTGTAAACTGATGAGCTAATTCATAAATTTGAACTTTCGTTCATAACCTAGTTTTTCTAGTTAATCTGTTCAGTGATGTTATGACACGTCTGGAGCATGTGGGATCTGAACCCACACCAGCCAGTCCAGAGGGTGGGGACACTACCACTGGAACACAAGAGATCCCCTACATTTGAATGTGCTTCAGCTGGGTACAGTCAGATTTGGTTGATCAGTGGGTCTATGAACAGCAAGACAGAATATTCTTTTATCACTTTGCGTGCTAACAGTCATTCGTGTGATCTCATTATTGTTTAGAAACTTGAGTCCGAAGGTGTGGAAAAATGGATTTTACCTGACAGCTCTGATGGGTTTTTTTTTTGAAAAAGGGTCAGAAAACCATTTTTGACTGGTGGGCTAAAGACAGTACTTCCAATAAATCAGGTGACTGTAGCCAAATGATTAGCAAGCCCCTCCCTGGCGAGCGAACTGCTGACTTAAACTTGAGCTTTACAAGCCAGAGAAGGGGCACAGATGCACTTTCAGGCCAACAGTGAAGTGATTCTGTCAAAGAGACAAGACACATTGCCGCTGAGGTGTTGTGACTCGCACTCGCAGCTGAGGGAGAATTCCCAAATTGCTTTGGATTAAACACCAATAGGAGAAGACTGCAGCGCTGTCAAAGAGAAAAGACCTCCTATAAGGATCTTGAGGACACAAGTTGAAGAAATAAATGTTAAGGTGCAAGTGAGCTACATTAGCTGCTTCTTAGGAAATGGCTTGAATTGAATTGGATCGAATGATTTATTGCCACCTGCATTTTACGGTAATATTCAGCAAAAAGCTTCAAATGTCACCACAAACCAGTGCCATTTTAAATAGTTTAACAATAATAAGAATTAACAGATATCACTGAAAGAGATTCTTTTTTCTGCCACCTTAGCCACGAGTCCTGAGTCAGCTCGCCAACAACACCTGTACCACCATTACCCACACTGGACCATCAGTGGCAGTTGCCATCTCTTCACTGGTGAACCCAGACTCGCCCCACAACCAGGAGTTCCTGACTCTGCTACCACTTGCCAATAACCAGGAGCCCCTGCTCCAGGTGTGCCACAACCACAACCAGGAGCCCCTGGTTCCACAGCCGCCTTTGATGGGGTCAGGAATTTCTGCTCTGGGCAAACCACACTGCTGCCACTTCGTCAAGGCCAAAAGTCCCCGCTCTGGTCCTACTGCAACCAGGAGTCCCTGGCACCACTGCCAGGCCAGGCCACAGCCTTGACAAGAGTCTTGCTCCTGCCGCCCTCCTCTGAGATGTCACCTTGCCAGCACTGCCATCTTGCCAAGTCCACTGCCACTGCCAACTGTGATCACTGGAAGAGCTTTGTCACTGATGCCGGCCCCGAACGCCGGGAGCACATCCTTGCTGCCATTGCCTTCAGTCCCCAGGCGAAGTCGCGTTCACTGCTACCACCTCAAACTGCCAGAAGGCTGCTGCCATTCCATGCATGGTACGCTCTTGCTGCCATGCCATTGTCACCAGTTAACCCACCACAAAAAGCTCTAAACAAATGAAAAATCAACGATAAAAAGAGCAAAGTAAAAACAAAAGAAAGCAAGCAGATGCAAGTGGATGGGCCCCAAACTCAAAAGCCTCCACACAGCCCTGCTTGTCCATTGCCATCTTCATTCAGACCATTCTGTGTTGATTAACTCAAGACAATAGTACAGTAAATGCATAGATTTGCTGAAATGAAACCAATTACAGCTAAGCCAGCCAGACAAGGAGCTTTGGCTTGGAGACAGGCTTGTATTTTCACTGCCAGTAAGGTTGCCGAGGGTTATAAAGGTTTAATCTTTCTTTTTGATATTTGTCCAAAGACCATTTCAAATTCTTATATCATGTAATGCAATAAACTTTTATGTTCTTTTGTTAAGAGTACATTGGGAGCTTTCACAACCATGTTCAGTGATTTACCAAATTTTTAACAAAAACCTGATGACCTGTTAAACCAAGTTTCACTCAGAGCACTGACATGCCCAATATTACCATCAGGTGTGATCACACAGCATGTCTAAACAAAGGCAAACAGTTCTTTGTTCCAATTAGTGGCATACATTTGCACATTTTCTTGGTATTTGTGCACATCCTAAATCATTTTTCACTTGAATGGGCAAGTTTAAGACAACACTACCTTCCAACCGAGAGCTGCGTCTTCCAAACAAGAGAAACCCTCCCGTTGTTCTTACCAAAATGGCCAACCTCACATTTATCTGGACCGAAAGTCATTTGCCAAAAGTTTTTCTATTCTACAAATTCATTAATATCCTTCTGTCTTTTTTTTTTGCAGTCCTCCTCAGTATTGATTACCTCCACAAATTTCCAAATTCTTTCCCATTCCAGGGTGCAAATCGGTCCTGCAAAGCCAACAGTGGTCTGAGCACTCATTCTAGTCGAACACCATTTCCACTTTCGCCCACTCTGAGTGACTACCCCTTACTCCCAGTCTCTGTTTCTCATCTTGAAGATAACAAACAATCCATTCTCAAACTGACCGAACTCCTTATTCATTAGTGTAATGCGGACACCTTCATTAACAACCGTGTGAGCATTCAGACAAATCACACTGCACTGCATTGCCTTTGTCTCCTCTGTTACCTCCTCAAAGACGACTGAACTAAAACACAAATTTGACAGTCGTACCCTCAAAATAATTAGTGTTTAATTCTGGGCATCACACTTTAGGAAGTAAGTGACGGCTTTGAAGACGATAAAAGAGAAACTGCTCAAATTCTTTGGAGAAGAGATTGTGGAATAAGTGAAACAATTCGAGAAGGTGGGTAGAGCAGAGAAGGCCAAGAGGAGATCTGATAGAGGTGTTTAAAATCATGTGGAGTTCAGATGGAGAAAATAAAGGGAAAGTATTCCAGTAGCTGAATTGCCGATTGGCAGAGGACACAGCTTTGAGAGATTCGGACAAGTACTAAGAGGTGACAAGAACCAACGATATAGCAGAACAAAAGTTTTAGATTCACAGTGAGCAGCCTGCTCCGATGACAGATGCAGACTCAATATTCTCCTTCAAAAGCCAACCGGATAAAGACTTAAAAGAGAAAGAATTGCAGTGATGTGGAACAAACACCAGCAAAGGAAATTCTTCCAATGTACCAAAACAAACTTAACATCTTGTATGAACAACTTCTGTGTTAGAGCAGGCCAAAATGTCCAATGCCAAGATTGTCAGTCCCGCAGTATAACTCAGAACTGCATGCTGAGATCACACGGACATCCTGATGCACTTGACAGCCCCACACTCAATGACTGTCCTTCAATGTCACTTGCTCCACACCCCAACCCCAGACAACTTGACCAACCACCTCAGCTCTTCCTGATACAACTTCAGCACAGACCTCCCACCTCGTGGATCCAACTGTTCAATCAAACATGACCCAATTCACAACCTAACCTCATGCACCTGGTCCAAACTGCAGATGCTCCAGACCCCACCTGCTACTCTACCAATACGCCAACACAGAAACAGGGAAAATAGGATGAATAGGCCATTCAGCCCTTCAAGCCTGCTCCATCATTCAATAGAATCAGAGCTGATGAGCCACCTCTGTACCATGTTCTCACTTTTTCCCCCATAACCTTTGATCCTTTTGCCTGAAAAACTAAGTTTAACTCCTTCTTGAAAACAATGTTTTGCCCTCGAACACTGTCTGTTGCAGACATTTCTACAGGTTCATCAATCTCTGACTGAAGAAATCTCTCTTCATCTCGGTCCGAAATCGCCTCTCCTTGGAAGACTGAGATTTCTGGGTCGGGACTCCCAGACATCTTTGCTGCACATAGTCTGTGCAGCCTTGTTTAAATTTATGGGTTTGTTTGAGATCCATAACCACACACCCCTTTCCCCGCCATCGCTCTTCTCAATTTTAATGAATGCAGTCATAACCAATTCAGTTTCTCTTCATATGTCAGTTCTACCATCACACAAATCAGCAAACCTTCAATGCAGCCTCTCCACAGCAAGATCATCCTTTCTCAGTTAAGACAACCAAAACTCAAGTGTGTGGTCTCCCTGTCCTGCTGCAATTGTACACTGCTATTCTTCTACTTGAATCCTCTGAAGGTAAACGACACATTTATCTTCTTCACCACCTGCTGCATCCGCGTGCTTATTCATAGCAACTGATGTACAGACACCAAGGTCTTGCTGCATCTCTCTCTTTCCCAATCCCTTCCCATTCAGATAGCAATTTGCTGGTTTTTCCTTTCAAAGTGGACAACCTCACATTTATCCACATTATACTTCATCAACCATGTATTCGCCCACTCACTCAACTTGTCCAAACCTTATTGAGAGAGGAGCAGAGAGGAAATTCCAGAGGGAAGGATCTCTGTCCTCTCACAATTCACCTCTCATCCAACTTTGTGCCATTTGCAAACTTGGAAATACTACATTTAGCTCCTGATCTATATATATTATTATCAAGAGCAGGATTCAGTACGCCAACAGTCAGCCACTTGGGAAAAGATGCACTTATTCCTACTTGGTACCAAGGAGATTTCTGTCCATGTCAATACATTGCCCCCAGTCCTACATGCTTTACACTGACATGCAAATCTGTGGTATGGGACCTGATCAAAAGCCTTCTGAAAGTCCAAGTAAACTACACCCACTGGCTCTCCTTTATTAACTCCACAAGTTACATCCAGTAGATTTCTCAAACATGATTTTTCTTTCATAAATTAAACTGATTCACCCATCACCGTATTTGCTTTCCATTTACCTCAACCTCCATCCCCTTGCCCACTCATTCACCAGGAAACATTAAACAACATTGATGGTTAGATCAGAAAACCAAATTAAACCTATAACAAGTACTTATTTTAACGTTATGATTTGGAGGTGACAGTGTTGGACTGGGGTGTACAAAGTTAAAAATCATACAACACCAGGTTATAGTCCAACAGGTTTATTTGAAGCACTAGCTTTCAGAGCGCTGCTCCGTCATCAGTTGGTTGTGGAGTATAAGACTGTAGGACACAGTTATAAATCATACAACACCAGGCTATAGTCCAACAGGTTTATTTGGAAGCACTAGCTTTTGACGTGCTGCCTCTTCACCACCTGATGAAGAGGCAATGCTCCGAAAGCTAGCGCTTTCAAATAAAACTGTTGGACTATAACCTAACATTGTGTGATTTTGAACCTTATTCTAATGTCGACATGGAAAATGTTTCTAAGAAAAAAAATTATTTCATTTACTATTAGCCAAATACACACCGAAAAGAAACCACGAAGGGTTACAAACCAACTGAAAAATGCCACGTAAATTTCAAATAACTTACTCTGCAGTTGAAATCCCGATGCTGGCTGCTCCTGTCTTTAAGATTTTCCTCGCTCCATCATCAACACAGGGGAGTGGCCTCACTTTCCCTCACTGCCTCAAGGCCTACCAAGCTTACGGCAATGAAGGTTCCAGTGAGCTGTCAGAAGACAGGGCATCCGGCAACCAAATGTGTAGTTTTCCCCTTGACTGGCATCGGTCAGAACACTCCCAATGTCAGTCACAAGTTCTGGGCCCATTCACAATTAAAATAAGCACAGGACTTCAAGCAACCAAGTCTTGCAAGTCTCAATCATTTCTTTTCCATAAATATATATGAATCAGAGAAAGGACAATCTAAGCAAGCTGCTCAAACTGGATGTCGTGGAGAGCAGTCTCAAAAATATCTTCCATTTTCCCCAAACAACTTAGAACATAGAACATCACAGCATAGTACAGGCCCTTCGGCCCTCGATGTTGCACCGACCTGTGAAACCAATCTGAAGCCCATCTAACCTACACTATTCCATTTTCATCCATATGCCTATCCAATTTAAATGCCCTTAAAATTGGCGAGTCTACTACTGTTGCAGGCAGTGCGTTCCACACTCCTGCTACTCTCTGAGTAAAGGAGCTACCTCTGACATCTGTCCTATATCTATCACCCCTCAATTTAAAACTATGCCCCCTCGTGCTAGCCATCACCATCTGAGGAAAAAGGTTCTAACCCTCTGATTATCTTGTATGTCTCAATTAAGAAACCTCTCAACCTTCTTCTCTCTAACGAAAACAGCCTCAGGTCCCTCATATTTCTTTCCACGATACCAGGCAACATTCTCGTAAATCTCCTCTGAACCCTTTCCAAAGCTTCCACATCCTTCCTGTAATGTGGTGACCAGAGCTGTCAGCGATACTCCAAGTGTGGCTGCACCAGAGTTTTGTACAGGTGCAGCATGACCTCATGGTTCAGAAATTCAACCCCTCTCACAATAAAAGTTAGCACATCTTAAGCCTTCTTAACAACTCTGTCTACCTGGGTGGCAACTTTCAGGGATTTATGTACATGGACACAGATTTCTCTCTGCTCATCTGCACAACCAAGAATCTTACCATTAGCCCAGTACTCTTTATTCCCGTTGCTCCTTCCAAACTTGTTCACCTCACACTTTTCCGCATTAAACGCCGTTTGCCACCTGTCAGCCCAGGTCTGCACCTTATCTATGTCCCTCTGTAACCTACAATATCCTTCCGCACTGTCCACAACTCTATCGACCTTAGTATCATCCACACATTTATTAACTCTCTTTCAAATTCCTCAGTAGTTTGAAATTCACTAAATTACTAATGAAGGAGTGCTGCACTACTGGAAATGTTACCTTGGGAAGGGCACAATGAATCAAGGTCTCGAATACCTTTTCAGGTGCATGCAAGAAATCTCATGCACCATTTCACTGAGAAGAGAGTCTCTCTTTCTAATTGTCCTCATCGATATATGCTCAAGCAATACAAAATTGCATTCATATCCTGCTTTTCACACCTTCCAAACAAACAAAACTATCTGAAGTGCAGCAGTGATACCAGCAATCTGATCAATGTCACATGGCTCTTTATGGGGTTTTTTGTGCACAAACTGAATGCCCCATTTCATTCAGTGCAGGAGAATTTCAGATCTACTTTGTTAGCCCTTAGAAATGTCCTCAAATTGTGAAGTGTACTATGGCTGTTCACCACCAAGTCCTCTTTGGATTCCTTCCACACAAGTACAACCACACTCAAAATAACTCAAATCTGGGTCGAGTCTCTGTCAATGCCAGAATGGGTATCTCAATTTGGTGCACAACTGTCTTCTAAATGCCATGATTTTAGGTGAGGAAAGCATCTCATCGCCACTTGTTCACAGAGATAGGGAACTTCGTCACATCCTGCCACTCCGTGGCAACCTGTATTCACCTATCCATGTCTTTACCACATTTACTCATTATCCTTCTCTGTTTGTGTACTCTATTTGTCACAACCTCAGAGAAACTTTAGTTTGGTTCTCAATGTTCCACTGAAACCCACCAAAATTACAATCCAAAGTCTGAGGAGCTTGTAAATCTGTACAATTAACACATTTCAAATGTTCAACAAAAACACCAGGTGCTGGAGAAACTCTGCCAGTCTGGTTCAGGCAAGAAGCAGAGTTCATGTTTTGATTCCAGTGAACTTTCATTACAAAACAAAATAGCTGGGGTAAGGGAGAGAGGGGGAAAGGAAAAAGAGCAACAAGGGTGTGGGGGAGCAAACAAAATGGCCAGTCCGTGAGTACTTACAGCCAAGCTAAATATGAGAGTCAATGGGTGCATTATACATATTGGTGGATAACTTATCTCCAGAAAATGAAAACAGGGATGTCAAGGACTTGGAGAGGAACCAGAAATGGACCAGGTGAACATGACACCAGGGTGGAAAGTAACAATGATAAACTTTTTTCAATTCCACATGGGAGAAACAAGCACCATTTACTATGTCATTGATACATGTGAGAGAGAGAGAGAGAGAGAGAGAGAGAGAGAGAGAGTGAGAGACAGACAGACAGCTATCTGGGAAGACAAACCGTTGATCTGACAAAAGGTGAGAGGAGTGAAAGGAGAATTTGTTCAAAGTAAAGGTACACTTAGCCAGGCAGAAGAGCGTGAAAGGTGGATGGGGATGGTTCAGGCCTTCTCCTCAGGAAGAAGTGAAGAGCCCTCGGACCACTCTGATAGGGAATGGGCATGAAGTGGGTCGGCATGTCAGTGATGAGAGAGGACGGCTGGAGTCGAAACTCAGAATTGCAACATTGACATAAATCCGCCATTCTTGGGACGCTCTCAGGGGGAAGTGACTCGACAAAGGGAGAGAAAATTGAGTCAAGGGAGGAAGAAACAAAGTTCATTTTATGTCTGAACAAAAAAAAAACAACTGCAGATGCTGGAAGTCTGACCAAAACAGAAATTTCTGGAGAAATTTAGCAGGTCTAGCAGAATCGGTGGACAGAAAACAGAGTTAATATTTTGTGTCCAGTTCTGAGGGGTCACAAGACCTAAAAAGTTGACTCTGCTTTCTCTACACAGATGTTGTCAGACCTGTTGTTGTTTATCTTGCAATTTCATTTTTTGTTTCCATTTTCTCTCTCTTGGAAATACCATCTCAATGTTCTCAATTTTCACCACCACTTACCCTGCCTCCCCTAACCCACATCATGATAAATAGTCTATCGAGTATCTTTGAGTCTGACAAAGGGTCAGTGGACCTGAAATATTAACTCTGGAGGTGTTGCCAAACTTGAGTTTTTCCAGCACTGTGTGTGTGTGTGTGTGTGTTTCGGATTTCCAACGTTCACAGATCGCTGCTTTTACTCAAGAACAAAATCTATCTGCTCCAATTACTTATTAAGTGGAAAGACTGGTCAACAGAACTTCCTGACACCAAATCCACAGAGGCTAATTTTGAATCCTGTAGAAACCTCTTTCAAGCAGATTAGCCGGACGAGGTAAGAAGTTTCATCAGCAATTCACAAGCATTTACACCTTACAATCAATAATGGATGACCGGTGTATAATGTTCCATCATTTTTTGGCAAACATGGAATCCTGTCCAAGAAGAAAGGGAAAGAAAGGTCTGTCAAGTCAACCAGCTTCATCACTGCTGTTTTTACAGGTCTGAGTCATACTAATGATACTTTTTTAATTAACATGTACTGACAGCAAACTCACCCCATCCATCATGCAATGACATCGACAGCACATGTGGAGTTACAGTGGAGCAACTCCAAAACAAAGAAAGCAAAGTAAAGGCACCAGCTTTGAGAGTGGGAAGAAAGCTTTTTTTCCCTTTTAATATTCAAAGGGATTTTTGGTGCTATCCCAAGACTAATCTACACAGTCCTTATCATTTTTTGTGGATCTTTAGCCCAACTTAAATCTTACCTCCACCCAGCATGATGCTGCTGATTACATATTGAAGCATTATTACAAAAAAGACAGAAGACACACAAACAGAAATTGCTGGCCAAGTTCAGCAGGCCTGACAGCATCTGTGCTGAGAAATCAGAGTTCACATTTTGGGTGAAGTGACTCTTCCTCAGAAAACACACATATCTACTCTGTTTTGACACGAATACAGGCAACCAAATCAAACCAGTCAGCTCCCCAACTCTTTATTTGCAATACAAGAGTCACAACAGCACACTAAAATCAAAATACTCAATGACCCTCAAACTTGACCACAATACTTCTGAACCAGAATCACAATTTTAAGAAAAGTTTAAAACTGGCCAGCTCCCTCTCTAACACTCCACAATGTGTAACGGGCACTTGGAATAGTGTCCGGCTTGGATTCTGAAGCCACCAAGGCATACTAATAGCTTCCGGTAGGTTCAGAGGTATATTCATATAATACCTACAACTAAGAATCTATTCTGTGAACGTCCAGTGAGTTGATAATGGGAGGAAATCAGGGAGAAATCAAACCTCTGTCCTGGAGCTTTTGTAGGCACAGCCCTGCTGACTTACAGTTCAAAACACAGTTTAAATTTTGGTTTCTCCCAGATTTAAAAAAACGAGATGTTCTTTGAAGAATTGACAATTGAACCGGATATACCGGAGAACCGAAATTTTTTGTTAAGCACTGAATGCAAATTCGTATGTGGCCATCAATCAGAATTTTCATCTTCAAGTGTCACAGCGCAGTAGGATTCACAGTTTTTCAAATAATTATTTTGCATAATTGATCAAATTTTAACAGATAATTTCCTCTGCTTGCCTTTATCATGTTATCAGTCATACCTACCTTGCAAGTGAAAACTCAATTTGCACTCAATATTTGGTTAGAACTGGCCAGAGGTAATCACTGGGGTAAAACACAATAGCTTGCAACCTCTCCATCTCCGAGAGAAGCAGCGCATGCCCTGTTTAATGATTACAAATGCCCCACCCATACATCTGTGATAATGCACAATATCGTGCTGATTGTCACAGTTATCACATATTACCTATTAAACGATAGTCAATATTATGCACAGTTTTTATCGTTCACGTTCGAATCTTGTGAATGTTTTCCTTCCTTTTCAACTTCCTCATGTTTGAGCTTTTCCACCCATGCTCTTAAATTACATAATCAGTATTGAAGATAACCTTCCTTCAACATATAAACAATTAAAAGACATTAGTCCCATGACTCTACAATCAATCAACAGCCACAGGTAAGGTGCGCAAAAGACTAAAGGTTTGCTAATATGGTGCCATTATTTAAGAAAGGTAACAAGACAAAGTCAGAGAACTATTTTCTGGGTGAACAAGTTGTTGGAGGGGATTCTGAGCAACAGGATTTACATGTATTTGGAAAGGCAAGGACTGATATGGGATAGACTTTGTCCATGGGAAATCGTGTCCCACTAAATTGACACAGTCTTTTGTAGAAGTGTCAAAGATGATTGATAAAGGCAGAGTGATGGACATTGTTGAACGCCTTGCTGAAGTCATACAGACTAGTTTCCACATGATAAACTGGTTAGCAAGGTTAGATCACATGGAGTCCAGGAAGAACTAGACATTTGGACACATAATTGGTTTGAAGGTAGAGGCCAGAGGGTGGTGGTGGTGGGAGGTTTGCTTTTCAGACTGGAGACTTGTGACCAGTCACGTGCCACAGGAATTGGTGTTAGGTCCACTGCCTTTTGTCATTTATATAAATGATTTGGATATAGACATAGGAAGCATGGTTACTAAGTGTGCAGATGACATGACAATCTGTGCTTTCCAGGACAGTGAATAAGGTTATCTCCAAGTACAAGGGGACCTTGATTAGATGGGCTGAGGAGTTTAATTCAGATAAATCTGAGAAGCTACATTTTGGAAAGGCAAATTGGGCAAGACTTGTACACTTAATGTGAAGGTCCTGCTGAACAAAGTGACCTTGGAGTACAGGTTCATAGTTCCTTTAAAGTATGTGGGTAAACAGAGTAGTGACAAAGGCATTTGGTATGCTTACCTTAATTAGTCAGTATACAAGTAGGGATGTTATGTTGCTGTTGTACAAGACATTGGTTTGGCCACTTTTGGAATACCACAACCAATTCTTACCTCCCGGCGACAGAAAGATGTTGTGAAACTTGAAAGGGTTCAGAAAAGATTTACAAGGATGTTGCCAGAGTTGGAAGCTTTGAGCTACAGGGAGAGGCTGAACAGGCTGGGGCTGTTTTCCCTGGAGCGTTGGAGGCTGAGGGGTGACCTCATAGGGGTTTATAAAATCATGAGGGACATGGCCTGGGTAAATAGACAAGATCTTTTTCCCCAGGGAACAGGAGTATGAAACTGAAGGGCATGGGTTTAAGGTGAGAGGGGAAAAGATTTAAAAGGGACCCAAGGGGCAACTTTTTCACGCAGAGAGTGGTTAGTGTATAAAAGGAGCTGCCAGAGGAAGTGGTGGAGGCCTGTACAGCATATAAAAGGCATCTGGATGGGTATATGAACAGGAAGCATTAAGGAGGATATGGGCCAAATGCTACCAAATAGGACTAAGCCAATTTAGGATATCAAGTTGCCTGGAAGAGTTGGTCTGAAGGGTTTGTTTTCATGCTGTACAATTCGATGGCTTGGCATCAATTCTCCATCCAATGAACAGAACCAGACACACAGCACCTATCAAAATTAGTTGCAGCATCTTGATGCCATGGCAACATGGTAGTGACAAAGTATTTGGGTCCTCAGGACATTACCTGAGTGTCTGGATTAATCATCTCATGATAACACCACAAGCCATCACCTCCCCTGGCTACTGAAAAAAAAACGCTGTTTTGCATCCAGCCTTTTAAACAAAAAAAAGAGAGCAGCATGATGAAGGCATCAAATACCTTTACAGGTGCAAGTGACCAGATAGCCCACATGCAGAGTTTTTCTGGAGAGATGATTTACCCCACAAACAAAGATATTGATGCTATCTCATCGCTGACTGGAGCATCTGTCTGCGATATTTTCAATGTACTACTGCTCTGGAGGAAAAGAAACGTTTCTTTGAAGCCAGCTACATTGTGTACACCTTCTAATAAAGTCCTTTGGTACATCTACTGAGATTCCAACTAATAGCTCCAACAGCGTTCAACCAAGTCAAAAGTCTCATTTATGGTCCGACTTGGAAACTGTGTCGGACTGGTCATGTACTCTCAATCACTGAAGAAACCAGGAGCATAATGCAGAATAGCCATTACTCAATTACCAGCTTTCTCAGTCACATTCTGCATGCATTGGCTCATAATAACCTGTGTGTGAGAGCATCCTCACAAGCTTGTTTTAACTTGACCTTCAAGTTTCAATTCCCATTTGGAATAGTGCTCATCAAGTCCAGTCATTTACACAGTATATGATACTTTAATACAACTTCTGTCACTTACACTCAGAAAAACTTTATTCACTCAACTTGAACAGAAGCATCAAATGCTGCAATTCCTGCTGCTTCTGCATTAACTCAGAGACCCTTATCAATCTCTCCCGACTGAAGAGAATCCGTGGCATTCCTCTTTCAACCTAATAGTGCAATCACTCACTCTACTGAAGAGGAAGCTGATCTTTTTGGCTCAATGCTATGACCCCTGGAACACAGTGGTGAATCATTATTGTATGCAGCTCCAACAAACAATCTGGTACATCAAAACATCATAAAGGGGTGTCTCCGCTCACCAAACTCTTCTCAAATTGCTTTCAATGTGCTGCTGTCAATGCTTTCAACTCCAACCCTTTTTTGTTCCTGCTTCCCTCGGTGTTATTTTTTCTCTCCCAAACTGTTCCCTCTTTCGTACAAATAACCTCTTCCATTCACCTTTCTTACTTTCTGAATGATCCAATTTACATTCAGAAATTCCTTCAATATGCTCATCCTCAAAAGATACAAGGGGAAGTCTCTTTGCAGTTGGATCATGACAGTGGCTCACAATCTAACAATGCTGAAAATCAGAGACTTGGGTAATGAAAAATCTTGCTTCTTGGAGTCCCTCAAAGGTACAATTTTTGCGTCATCTCTCAAAGATGTAATCAAATCCGCTCTTAACTTTGATAGCTGCAATCTTGATCTTCCCTCCACTGATACACTTCACACAACTTCTCAAAAACTCCACTCCAATTCCCATACTAATTTTCATTGCGAATACTAAATCTTGCTTTACACACCTACTTCAACCTTCTCATTTCTCATCAGTATTTCACTCTGTCAAGTCCAAGACTTGAGTACTGTTTCCATGTCGATAAAAGCTCTTCTCAACATTCCTCTCTCGTTCCTTCCATTTGTTATTTTCATGAACTTGAGCATTATGGTCCTAAATACTCAACATTTTAAAAGTTCAGATCTGTTATACAACTTGAGCAATGTTTTTCACATTATCTCCAAACTGGAACACGAGTCAACTCGCCTAATTTTCCCTTACTCCAAGAATTTGCAGATATTTACCACACAAGCCTCATGTCAGAAGGTCACTGATTTTCCTTAACATTCACTGTTGTGCAACTGCATCAAGTAGGAGAGATAATATCATGTTGCCAAGTGACAACCCACAAATTAGGTACGAAGAATCTGTTGGTGGCTGGATTCAATACTCAGTTATAAACACAAACATAGCACAGGTTATAACAGAGCTTTCTTCAATTGAGAGATTTCAAAAGTTTCTCGGTTCACAAGAAGAGTTGCAAATGCCATTCTACTGTCAGATTCAAGCTGACTGCAATAATTATGTGGCAGGAAACTGCACTGTCAGTCAGGAATTTCACTAAAAAATCCCACTCGATCCAACCCCGCCTGAGAAAGGAAAAGCAGGAAAGATGGAAAACAAATGATCGACTATCATTTGACTCCTGAATTCCAAGTGCAAACTTGCCTGCCAACTTTGACATTTCTTTTGACCAAGAGCACCAAGATAAGCACCAAGCACATTTCAGTCACATTCCTGATGAAGGGCTCATGCCCCAAAGGTCAACCCTGCTGCTCCTTTGGATGCTGCTTGACCTGCTGTGCTTTTCCAGCGCCACACTTTTTGACTCGGATCTACAGCATCTGCAGTCCTCACCTTCCCCCAAAAAAGCTAACTAGTCAACTTCAGGTTCTTGTAGAAAAATTCTCCTTCCTCAGTTTAAGCAGTCGATTGAAGAATTGTTATCAGGTACAGTAGCAAAGTGGGATACTTACCACCAACTCTACATCACCATTCTGTATGGCATAAATACACACAGATGTCTCAATTAACATTTTCACCAGAGTGCTGTGTACCTGTGACTGGCTGATCAACACACAATAGTGTCTACAAATCACCTTCCTGGTATACTAGGTTGCAACTTGTTTGAAATTCGGGAAACATCCTATTCCCTTTTATCTAAACTAGAATCAAAGACAATGGCCAAAAACAAAATTCCAAGTGCATTTGAAGGGAAGTCACAATGCAGATTTCACAAAACATACCTTAAAAATATCAGGTTGCTATTTGCTGCTTTGGCTGTCGAATGTGTAGTGTCATGGTCTCTCAACTACATTTATGTGCATAATTCACAAAACTTTGATTTACGTTCCTGCAAGTTAGCTCACAAATTGCTTTCTCACCTCAGAAACAGAAGGTTCAGGGAACCAGCACTGACTCCACAAAATGTATGCAATCCAGGCAAACACTTCTGCACGTTATTGAGGACATGTTCCAGAGGACAAACTGCAGCCTTTTTGCTAAGACGTTAAACCAATGCCCAGTCTGCATCTTCCCAGTGGATATCAAAGATTATGAAACAGTATTTGAAAAGCAAGGACATTCTAGTCCTAACCAAGAGTTATTCACAATGAACAGAATCAAAAACAGAATTATCTCAATGTAGTTTGTGGAACCTGCTGAACAAATTTTGCTGCAACATATGCTTGTATATGGCCATGAATCTATTTCAGAACTAATTCCTTGGCTCTAAAACTACATGGAATGGCTTGAAGACGTGAAGAACACAAAAGTTACAAACAAAGGAATAGTTTTATTAACATAATATTTTAGGACATCGTAAACCTTTCTAATAACTATTTCAGCACTCTTACAACACTGCGTTTATATTATCCTCTTTCCTTAAAACAATAGGATTGTTTCTCACCAGGTTAGGAAATAAAATCTCACGCCCTAATTTACAGCCATGACCTCCAATTCATCAAACAAACAACAAATGTTAATCTCAGACCAACACTGACTCATTCTGTGCAAAACGCATAAATCAACCAAGACAAGACAGCAGCACTGAAGTATGGGCTTGGAGCACACATTCCACTGACATTGTCATGAGTCCAAGCCCATGCTGGCACCCAAGACAATCCAGAAAAGGAGGGTTCTGAAGCTTTTCACAGGTCTGAATGAGTAATTCAGGATTTACACATCCAAATCAGCGTAGTGTGTAACCCATCAGATTGCCTTTCACAACGTTAATCATGAGAAGGAAAAGTGAATCTGGCAGTCAAATTTTGTGAGCCATGACAACTTTCTCCCATACCAGATCCCATGCTGGGTAAAGCAAAGAAATAACAAGAAATCTCCAAACATTGCAGTAAGCTGACCCATGTTGGAACTGATTTATGCACTGCATTTTCACCTATTAATTACCCACCATCAGAAACCCACAGTGAGCAAGCTCTGAAATTTAACCAGAACATCTTATAGAAATATGTTCAAGGACAAAATAAACAGTAATACTGACAAGAGCCTTGAAAAATCAAACTTGAGTATATTTACATAAAGAGACTTGTCAGAAACTGCTCAAGTTCTCTGCAATTCCCCAGAATTTGGCACCAATGTCGCTTGTTGGAATAGAAGTACTTCTGTTAAAGGAGTGATAAGTATTTTATGATCACAGACAATTCAAGTAGCAAAATTAATTGTTCAATGTTACCATCATGGCGGTCAGATTTGAATTTTTCTCTCAATTGATGTGAATTATTTTGGCACCGGTCAGTACCTGAACATAGTTCCTCTCTTTCCAGTGTTCCCTCTTGATTAAGGGCTAACTAACATCACTACATGTACTCTAAAAGTTCATGGAACAAACTGAAAATTAGAGCAGGGATTACAGTCCTCATTGATGGAATTACTGTGGCCAAGTAATTTATTTCTACTTCTCCTAAGTAGCTGGACAGTTTGGCGTGAAACATCAACTTAAAGGACAAGTTTCAGATCACATCCAAAAAACACCTACCTTGTCCTTTTCATGAGTTAGGAGGCTAACAGGTGGGAGGCAGGCAATTGACTCATGCCCTTGTTTGCTTTCACCACCGGGTTTGCCACGCGACAACCGATACAGGGGCCCATCCTTGATGATCCTGCCATGGCTTATGGCACGTTTCAAAGAAAGCCTCAGCTGCTGGTGGAGGGCCGAGGAGGCAGCAGCCCCGAAAATTGCTATGACATCCTTCTGACCCCTCAAATATCGTTCAATGTTCTTCAACGATGACCCATTGGGCTCCGCTAACCCCTCAATTGCCCTTTTGAGAAGCTTATTCCAGTCAACCGTGTGTTTAGCATCCGACTTTGACTGATTCCGAGGTTTGGGAAGGACAATTCGCCCTGGATTGTCTGGATCCTTGTAAGAGTTTAGTCCCTTATTTGTAACCTTTAAGATTGTCCCATCTTTCACACTCAGCTCCAGTTGTTCCAGGACAGTTTTTCTGTCTAATCCATGGGATGAACATACAGCATTGCAAATCCTTTCCTCAGAGGGTCTCTGTTTCTGCTTTTTGACTTTTTGGATTGCCTCCAAAATCCACTCGGTATACAACGGATTTGCAAGTTTTACCATGGCTGATGACTCCCAATATCCACAGAGTGTTATCCCTTATCTCGGTGTTGAACCAGTTCCACACATGACAAGAAAAGCTTTCTCGGAATAAAAAAGCAGTTCACCATAGCATTGACGTTTTCCGATTCAAAGCCAATCTCCCTCGCTTTTTCTCACCAAGACTTTAAACGACCCTAGAAAGGAAATGAGATGAAAGAATAACACAGGTACACTGATTGTTTTTTTAATATATTTTTAAAAAGGAACCTTTCATAAATAGTAAATCAAAATCACTGTTCAATCTTTAAAATTCCAACATTCTGTAAAGTTCCAAGACCGTCACAAAGTCTCCATTCACTTGCCCAAAAAGGCTGTTTTCACTTCAAATGCAATCCAAGACAAACACTCAGCAGGCTGCTGCATCTGGGAAAAAGCAAGAACAATCATGACACGTTTAAAAGCGAAAGTAAAAACAAAATAAGGACAATAGTCCATCCCAACAATTCTCCACAAATAAACAAACAGCAACAAAAAGAGAATGACACAAGGGGAAATGCAGTCTTGGGGGTGGGGAAGAGTTGGAAGGCACGCACACACAGAGAAGGGAGGGATAGGGATAGAGAGAGAGAGAGAGCGCCTGTGTGGGGATGTTGTGGAGTTGTTAGAGATCTCAGTGTGCTTCCCACTACTGTATCATGATGTTACACCTCCTCTGGCCTGAGGATTGCCAGTAACACACACACACACAGCAATTGCTGCTTTTGTTTATCGCACCAAGGACTGACTACCGGGGGGGGGGGGGGGGGGAATAGGGGTCTGTGTGCGGGTGGGGGGTCTCTGTGTGTGTGTGGTGGGGGGTCTGTGTGTGTGGGAGTCTCTGGGGGGGGGGGCAGGGGCAGGGGTCTGTCTGTGTGTGTGTGTGTGGGGGGGGCAGGGGTCTGTGTGTGTGGGGGGGTCTCTGTGTGTGTGTGTCTGTGTGAGAGTGTGTGTGGGGTAACGGGAGGGGGAGGGGGTGGGGGGGGCAGGGGTCTGTCTGTGTGTGTGTGGGGGGGGGCAGGGGTCTGTGGATGGGGGGGTCTGTGTGTGTCTGTGTGAGAGAGTGTATGGGGTAACGGGAGGGGGTGGGGGGGGAAGGTAATCCCACAGCCTCTGGCACGACGCTCCCGAGGCAGCACCACCCCCCTCTCCTCCCAATCCCCCTCCACATTTCCCCGCTACGCCACAAATTCCGAGCCCGAGGCCTTGTGGCCTGGGCCGGGGCCTCGGCCTCCTTCCCTCCGCGGGGTTTGCCTCCCCCATCCTCACCAGCCGGCCCGGCCCGGCCCGGATCCCCCCCCCCCGTCCCGCCGAGGCTCGAGGCCCCAGGGCCGGGTCCCCGGTCCCGGCACCACCTCAGCACAGGCCGGGCTCGGTGTGGGCCGCAGCCTCCGCGGCCGTGTCTGTCTGTGTGTGTGTCTGTGTGTGTGTGTGGTTCTCTCCCCCCCCCCCTCCCTGTGGGGGTGGGGGACACGGGTGAGGGTGGGGACCGGGGTATCTCGGAGCCCGGCGGCGGACACTCACCGAGAGCGGAGGGAAGGAGCGGAGAGAGCAGGAGCAGGAGCTGGAGCAGCAGCGCCGCCGCCATCTTAGAGAGGAGCGTCAGGAGGAGGGACAGGCTCCCACTCACCACTCACACTCACTATACACTATACACTCACACTCACTATACACACTCACACACACACTCACACTGACACACACATCTTAGAGAGGAGCGTCAGGAGGAGGGACAGGCTCCCACTCACCACTCACACTCACTATACACTATACACTCACACTCACTATACACACTCACACACACACTCACACTGACACACACATCTTAGAGAGGAGCGTCAGGAGGAGGGACAGGCTCCCACTCACACAGGCTCACCACACTCACACTCACACACTCACTATACACCACACTCACACTCACCACACACCACACTCACTATACACTCACACTGACACACACATCTTAGAGAGGAGCGTCAGGAGGAGGGACAGGCTCCCACTCACCACTCACCATACACTCACACTCACCACACACACACACACACTCACTCACACACTCACACTCACTATACACTATACACTCACACTCACTATACACACTCACACACACACTCACACTGACACACACATCTTAGAGAGGAGCGTCAGGAGGAGGGACAGGCTCCCACTCACACTCACTATACACTCACCACACACACACTCACACTCACTATACACACTCACCACACACCATACTCACTATACACTCACACACACTCACACTGACACACACATCTTAGAGAGGAGCGTCAGGAGGAGGGACAGGCTCCCACTCACCACTCACTATACACTCACACTCACTATACACACTCACTATACACTCACACTCACTATACACTCACACTCACTATACACACTATACACTCACTATACACTCACACAGACACACACATCTTAGAGAGGAGCGTCAGGAGGAGGGACAGGCTCCCACTCACCACTCACTATACACTCACACTCTCACACTCACTATACACTATACACCACACACACACACTCACACTGACACACACATCTTAGAGAGGAGCGTCAGGAGGAGGGACAGGCTCCCACTCACCACTCACACACTCACTATACACTCACACTCTCACACTCACTATACACTATACACCACACACACACACTCACACTGACACACACATCTTAGAGAGGAGCGTCAGGAGGAGGGACAGGCTCCCACTCACCACTCACTATACACTCACACTCACTATACACACTCACACACACACTCACACTCACCACACACACACACTCACACTCACCACACACTCACACTCACCACACACCACACACACACTCACACTGACACACACATCTTAGAGAGGAGCGTCAGGAGGAGGGACAGGCTCCCACTCACCACACACTCACACTCACTATACACTCACACTCACCACACACACACTCACACACTCACTATACACTCACACAGACACACACATCTTAGAGAGGAGCGTCAGGAGGAGGGACAGGCTCCCACTCACCACTCACTATACACACACACACTCACCACACACACACTCCACACACTCACACACTCACTATACACTCACACTGACACACACATCTTAGAGAGGAGCGTCAGGAGGAGGGACAGGCTCCCACTCACCACTCACTCACCATACACACACTCACTATACACACTCACCACTCACCACACACACACTCACCACACACTCACACTCACTATACACTCACACTCACTATACACTCACACAGACACACACATCTTAGAGAGGAGCGTCAGGAGGAGGGACAGGCTCCCACTCACCACTCACTATACACTCACCACACTCACCACACACACACTCACACTCACTATACACACTCACCACACACCATACTCACTATACACTCACACTCACCACACACACACTCACACTGACACACACATCTTAGAGAGGAGCGTCAGGAGGAGGGACAGGCTCCCACTCACCACTCACTATACACTCACACTCACTATACACACTCACACTCACTATACACTCACTCACACTCACTATACACACTCACACAGACACACACATCTTAGAGAGGAGCGTCAGGAGGAGGGACAGGCTCCCACTCACCACTCACTATACACTCACCACACTCACCACACACACACTCACACTCACTATACACACTCACCACACACCATACTCACTATACACTCACACTCACCACACACACACTCACACTGACACACACATCTTAGAGAGGAGCGTCAGGAGGAGGGACAGGCTCCCACTCACCACTCACTATACACTCACCACACTCACCACACACACACTCACACTCACTATACACACTCACCACACACCATACTCACTATACACTCACACTCACCACACACACACTCACACTGACACACACATCTTAGAGAGGAGCGTCAGGAGGAGGGACAGGCTCCCACTCACCACTCACTATACACTCACCACACTCACCACACACACACTCACACTCACTATACACACTCACCACACACCATACTCACTATACACTCACACTCACCACACACACACTCACACTGACACACACATCTTAGAGAGGAGCGTCAGGAGGAGGGACAGGCTCCCACTCACCACTCACTATACACTCACACTCACTATACACACTCACTATACACTCACACTCACTATACACTCACACTCACTATACACACTATACACTCACTATACACTCACACAGACACACACATCTTAGAGAGGAGCGTCAGGAGGAGGGACAGGCTCCCACTCACCACTCACTATACACTCACACTCACTATACACACTCACTATACACTCACACTCACTATACACTCACACTCACTATACACACTATACACTCACTATACACTCACACAGACACACACATCTTAGAGAGGAGCGTCAGGAGGAGGGACAGGCTCCCACTCACCACTCACTATACACTCACACTCACTATACACACTCACTATACACTCACACTCACTATACACACTATACACTCACTATACACTCACACAGACACACACATCTTAGAGAGGAGCGTCAGGAGGAGGGACAGGCTCCCACTCACCACTCACTATACACTCACCACACTCACCACACACACACTCACACTCACTATACACACTCACCACACACCATACTCACTATACACTCACACTCACCACACACACTATACACTCACACAGACACACACATCTTAGAGAGGAGCGTCAGGAGGAGGGACAGGCTCCCACTCACCACTCACTATACACTCACCACACTCACCACACACACACTCACACTCACTATACACACTCACCACACACCATACTCACTATACACTCACACTCACCACACACACACTCACACTGACACACACATCTTAGAGAGGAGCGTCAGGAGGAGGGACAGGCTCCCACTCACCACTCACTATACACTCACACTCACTATACACACTCACTATACACTCACACTCACTATACACTCACACTCACTATACACACTATACACTCACTATACACTCACACAGACACACACATCTTAGAGAGGAGCGTCAGGAGGAGGGACAGGCTCCCACTCACCACTCACTATACACTCACACTCACTATACACACTCACTATACACTCACACTCACTATACACTCACACTCACTATACACACTATACACTCACTATACACTCACACAGACACACACATCTTAGAGAGGAGCGTCAGGAGGAGGGACAGGCTCCCACTCACCACTCACTATACACTCACACTCACTATACACACTCACTATACACTCACACTCACTATACACACTATACACTCACTATACACTCACACAGACACACACATCTTAGAGAGGAGCGTCAGGAGGAGGGACAGGCTCCCACTCACCACTCACTATACACTCACCACACTCACCACACACACACTCACACTCACTATACACACTCACCACACACCATACTCACTATACACTCACACTCACCACACACACTATACACTCACACAGACACACACATCTTAGAGAGGAGCGTCAGGAGGAGGGACAGGCTCCCACTCACCACTCACTATACACTCACACTCACTATACACACTCACACACTCACTATACACTCACTCACACTCACCCAGACACACACATCTTAGAGAGGAGCGTCAGGAGGAGGGACAGGCTCCCTCTCACCACTCACTATACACTCACACTCACTATACACACTCACACACTCACTATACACTCTCACACTCACCACACACACTATACACTCACACAGACACACACATCTTAGAGAGGAGCGTCAGGAGGAGGGACAGGCACTCACTCACACACACACTATACACACTCACACTCACTATACACTCACTCACACTCACCACACACAAACTCACCACACACCACACTCACTATACACTCACACAGACACACACATCTTAGAGAGGAGCGTCAGGAGGAGGGACAGGCTCCCACTCACACAGGCTCACCACACTCACACTCACTATACACCACACACACTCACACTGACACACACTCACACTCACACACTCACTATACACTCACTCACACTCACCACACACACTATACACTCACACAGACACACACATCTTAGAGAGGAGCGTCAGGAGGAGGGACAGGCTCCCACTCACCACTCACTATACACTCACACTCACTATACACACTCACACACTCACTATACACTCACTCACACTCACCACACACACTATACACTCACACAGACACACACATCTTAGAGAGGAGCGTCAGGAGGAGGGACAGGCTCCCACTCACCACTCACTATACACTCACACTCACTATACACACTCACACACTCACTATACACTCACTCACACTCACCACACACACTATACACTCACACAGACACACACATCTTAGAGAGGAGCGTCAGGAGGAGGGACAGGCTCCCACTCACCACTCACCACTCACTCACACACACACTATACACACTCACACTCACTATACACTCACTCACACTCACCACACACCACACTCACTATACACTCACACAGACACACACATCTTAGAGAGGAGCGTCAGGAGGAGGGACAGGCTCCCACTCACACAGGCTCACCACACTCACACTCACTATACACCACACACACTCACACTGACACACACTCACACTCACACACTCACTATACACTCACTCACACTCACCACACACACTATACACTCACACAGACACACACATCTTAGAGAGGAGCGTCAGGAGGAGGGACAGGCTCCCACTCACACAGGCTCACCACACTCACACTCACTATACACCACACACACTCACACTGACACACACTCACACTCACACACTCACTATACACTCACTCACACTCACCACACACACTATACACTCACACAGACACACACATCTTAGAGAGGAGCGTCAGGAGGAGGGACAGGCTCCCACTCACCACTCACTATACACTCACACTCACACTCACACACTCACTATACACACTCACACTCACTATACACTCACACTCACCACACACACACACTCATTATACACTCACACTCACTATACACTCACACAGACACACACATCTTAGAGAGGAGCGTCAGGAGGAGGGACAGGCTCCCACTCACCACTCACTCACACACACACTATACACACTCACACTCACTATACACTCACTCACACTCACCACACACACACTCACCACACACCACACTCACTATACACTCACACTCACTATACACTCACACTCACCACACACCACACTCACTATACACTCACACAGACACACACATCTTAGAGAGGAGCGTCAGGAGGAGGGACAGGCTCCCACTCACCACTCACTATACACTCACACTCACTATACACCACACTCACTATACACTATACACCACACTCACTATACACTCACACAGACACACACATCTTAGAGAGGAGCGTCAGGAGGAGGGACAGGCTCCCACTCACCACACACTATACACACTCACACTCACTATACACACACTCACACTCACACACTCACTATACACCACTCACACTGACCACACACTCACACTCACTATACACTCACACAGACACACACATCTTAGAGAGGAGCGTCAGGAGGAGGGACAGGCTCCCACTTACACAGGCTCACCACACTCACACTCACTATACACCACACACACTCACACTGACACACACTCACACTCACACACTCACTATACACTCACACACTCACTATACACTCACACAGACACACACATCTTAGAGAGGAGCGTCAGGAGGAGGGACAGGCTCCCACTCACCACACTCACTATAAACTCACACTCACTATACACCACACACACTCACTATACACCACACTCACACTCACACACTCACCACACACACTCACACTGACACACACATCTTAGAGAGGAGCGTCAGGAGGAGGGACAGGCTCCCACTCACACTCACCACACACACACTCACACTCACTATACACTCACACAGACACACACATCTTAGAGAGGAGCGTCAGGAGGAGGGACAGGCTCCCACTCACCACACACACACACTCACACTCACTATACACACTCACACTCACCACACACACACTCCACACACTCACACACTCACTATACACTCACACTGACACACACATCTTAGAGAGGAGCGTCAGGAGGAGGGACAGGCTCCCACTCACCACTCACTCACCATACACACACTCACTATACACACTCACCACTCACCACACACACACTCACCCTCACTATACACTCACACTCACTATACACTCACACAGACACACACATCTTAGAGAGGAGCGTCAGGAGGAGGGACAGGCTCCCACTCACCACTCACTATACACTCACCACACTCACCACACACACACTCACACTCACTATACACACTCACCACACACCATACTCACTATACACTCACACTCACCACACACACACTCACACTGACACACACATCTTAGAGAGGAGCGTCAGGAGGAGGGACAGGCTCCCACTCACCACTCACTATACACTCACACTCACTATACACACTCACACTCACTATACACTCACTCACACTCACTATACACACTCACACAGACACACACATCTTAGAGAGGAGCGTCAGGAGGAGGGACAGGCTCCCACTCACCACTCACTATACACTCACCACACTCACCACACACACACTCACACTCACTATACACACTCACCACACACCATACTCACTATACACTCACACTCACCACACACACACTCACACTGACACACACATCTTAGAGAGGAGCGTCAGGAGGAGGGACAGGCTCCCACTCACCACTCACTATACACTCACCACACTCACCACACACACACTCACACTCACTATACACACTCACCACACACCATACTCACTATACACTCACACTCACCACACACACACTCACACTGACACACACATCTTAGAGAGGAGCGTCAGGAGGAGGGACAGGCTCCCACTCACCACTCACTATACACTCACCACACTCACCACACACACACTCACACTCACTATACACACTCACCACACACCATACTCACTATACACTCACACTCACCACACACACACTCACACTGACACACACATCTTAGAGAGGAGCGTCAGGAGGAGGGACAGGCTCCCACTCACCACTCACTATACACTCACCACACTCACCACACACACACTCACACTCACTATACACACTCACCACACACCATACTCACTATACACTCACACTCACCACACACACACTCACACTGACACACACATCTTAGAGAGGAGCGTCAGGAGGAGGGACAGGCTCCCACTCACCACTCACTATACACTCACACTCACTATACACACTCACTATACACTCACACTCACTATACACTCACACTCACTATACACACTATACACTCACTATACACTCACACAGACACACACATCTTAGAGAGGAGCGTCAGGAGGAGGGACAGGCTCCCACTCACCACTCACTATACACTCACACTCACTATACACACTCACTATACACTCACACTCACTATACACACTATACACTCACTATACACTCACACAGACACACACATCTTAGAGAGGAGCGTCAGGAGGAGGGACAGGCTCCCACTCACCACTCACTATACACTCACCACACACACACTCACACTCACTATACACACTCACCACACACCATACTCACTATACACTCACACTCACCACACACACTATACACTCACACAGACACACACATCTTAGAGAGGAGCGTCAGGAGGAGGGACAGGCTCCCACTCACCACTCACTATACACTCACCACACTCACCACACACACACTCACACTCACTATACACACTCACCACACACCATACTCACTATACACTCACACTCACCACACACACACTCACACTGACACACACATCTTAGAGAGGAGCGTCAGGAGGAGGGACAGGCTCCCACTCACCACTCACTATACACTCACACTCACTATACACACTCACTATACACTCACACTCACTATACACTCACACTCACTATACACACTATACACTCACTATACACTCACACAGACACACACATCTTAGAGAGGAGCGTCAGGAGGAGGGACAGGCTCCCACTCACCACTCACTATACACTCACACTCACTATACACACTCACTATACACTCACACTCACTATACACTCACACTCACTATACACACTATACACTCACTATACACTCACACAGACACACACATCTTAGAGAGGAGCGTCAGGAGGAGGGACAGGCTCCCACTCACCACTCACTATACACTCACACTCACTATACACACTCACTATACACTCACACTCACTATACACACTATACACTCACTATACACTCACACAGACACACACATCTTAGAGAGGAGCGTCAGGAGGAGGGACAGGCTCCCACTCACCACTCACTATACACTCACCACACTCACCACACACACACTCACACTCACTATACACACTCACCACACACCATACTCACTATACACTCACACTCACCACACACACTATACACTCACACAGACACACACATCTTAGAGAGGAGCGTCAGGAGGAGGGACAGGCTCCCACTCACCACTCACTATACACTCACACTCACTATACACACTCACACACTCACTATACACTCACTCACACTCACCACACACACTATACACTCACACAGACACACACATCTTAGAGAGGAGCGTCAGGAGGAGGGACAGGCTCCCTCTCACCACTCACTATACACTCACACTCACTATACACACTCACACACTCACTATACACTCACTCACACTCACCACACACACTATACACTCACACAGACACACACATCTTAGAGAGGAGCGTCAGGAGGAGGGACAGGCTCCCTCTCACCACTCACTATACACTCACACTCACTATACACACTCACACACTCACTATACACTCACTCACACTCACCACACACACTATACACTCACACAGACACACACATCTTAGAGAGGAGCGTCAGGAGGAGGGACAGGCACTCACTCACACACACACTATACACACTCACACTCACTATACACTCACTCACACTCACCACACACACACTCACCACACACCACACTCACTATACACTCACACAGACACACACATCTTAGAGAGGAGCGTCAGGAGGAGGGACAGGCTCCCACTCACACAGGCTCACCACACTCACACTCACTATACACCACACACACTCACACTGACACACACTCACACTCACACACTCACTATACACTCACTCACACTCACCACACACACTATACACTCACACAGACACACACATCTTAGAGAGGAGCGTCAGGAGGAGGGACAGGCTCCCACTCACCACTCACTATACACTCACACTCACTATACACACTTACACACTCACTATACACTCACTCACACTCACCACACACACTATACACTCACACAGACACACACATCTTAGAGAGGAGCGTCAGGAGGAGGGACAGGCTCCCACTCACCACTCACTATACACTCACACTCACTATACACACTCACACACTCACTATACACTCACTCACACTCACCACACACACTATACACTCACACAGACACACACATCTTAGAGAGGAGCGTCAGGAGGAGGGACAGGCTCCCACTCACCACTCACCACTCACTCACACACACACTATACACACTCACACTCACTATACACTCACTCACACTCACCACACACACACTCACCACACACCACACTCACTATACACTCACACAGACACACACATCTTAGAGAGGAGCGTCAGGAGGAGGGACAGGCTCCCACTCACACAGGCTCACCACACTCACACTCACTATACACCACACACACTCACACTGACACACACTCACACTCACACACTCACTATACACTCACTCACACTCACCACACACACTATACACTCACACAGACACACACATCTTAGAGAGGAGCGTCAGGAGGAGGGACAGGCTCCCACTCACACAGGCTCACCACACTCACACTCACTATACACCACACACACTCACACTGACACACACTCACACTCACACACTCACTATACACTCACTCACACTCACCACACACACTATACACTCACACAGACACACACATCTTAGAGAGGAGCGTCAGGAGGAGGGACAGGCTCCCACTCACCACTCACTATACACTCACACTCACACTCACACACTCACTATACACACTCACACTCACTATACACTCACACTCACCACACACACACACTCATTATACACTCACACTCACTATACACTCACACAGACACACACATCTTAGAGAGGAGCGTCAGGAGGAGGGACAGGCTCCCACTCACCACTCACTCACACACACACTATACACACTCACACTCACTATACACTCACTCACACTCACCACACACACACTCACCACACACCACACTCACTATACACTCACACTCACTATACACTCACACTCACCACACACCACACTCACTATACACTCACACAGACACACACATCTTAGAGAGGAGCGTCAGGAGGAGGGACAGGCTCCCACTCACCACTCACTATACACTCACACTCACTATACACCACACTCACTATACACTATACACCACACTCACTATACACTCACACAGACACACACATCTTAGAGAGGAGCGTCAGGAGGAGGGACAGGCTCCCACTCACCACACACTATACACACTCACACTCACTATACACACACTCACACTCACACACTCACTATACACCACTCACACTGACCACACACTCACACTCACTATACACTCACACAGACACACACATCTTAGAGAGGAGCGTCAGGAGGAGGGACAGGCTCCCACTTACACAGGCTCACCACACTCACACTCACTATACACCACACACACTCACACTGACACACACTCACACTCACACACTCACTATACACTCACACACTCACTATACACTCACACAGACACACACATCTTAGAGAGGAGCGTCAGGAGGAGGGACAGGCTCCCACTCACCACACTCACTATAAACTCACACTCACTATACACCACACACACTCACTATACACCACACTCACACTCACACACTCACCACACACACTCACACTGACACACACATCTTAGAGAGGAGCGTCAGGAGGAGGGACAGGCTCCCACTCACACTCACCACACACACACTCACACTCACTATACACTCACACAGACACACACATCTTAGAGAGGAGCGTCAGGAGGAGGGACAGGCTCCCACTCACACAGGCTCACCACACTCACACTCACACACTCACTATACACCACACTCACACTCACCACACACCACACTCACTATACACTCACACTGACACACACATCTTAGAGAGGAGCGTCAGGAGGAGGGACAGGCTCCCGCTCACACAGGCTCACCACACTCCCACTCTCACACTCACACACTCACTATACACCACACTCACACTCACCACACACCACACTCACTATACACTCACACTGACACACACATCTTAGAGAGGAGCGTCAGGAGGAGGGACAGGCTCCCACTCACCACTCACTCACCATACACACACTCACCACACACTCACCACTCACTATACACACTCACACTCACTATACACACTCACACAGACACACACATCTTAGAGAGGAGCGTCAGGAGGAGGGACAGGCTCCCTCTCACCACTCACTATACACTCACACTCACTATACACACTCACACACTCACTATACACTCACTCACACTCACCACACACACTATACACTCACACAGACACACACATCTTAGAGAGGAGCGTCAGGAGGAGGGACAGGCTCCCTCTCACCACTCACTATACACTCACACTCACTATACACACTCACACACTCACTATACACTCACTCACACTCACTATACACACTCACACAGACACACACATCTTAGAGAGGAGCGTCAGGAGGAGGGACAGGCTCCCACTCACCACTCACTATACACTCACCACACTCACCACACACACACTCACACTCACTATACACACTCACCACACACCATACTCACTATACACTCACACTCACCACACACACACTCACACTGACACACACATCTTAGAGAGGAGCGTCAGGAGGAGGGACAGGCTCCCACTCACCACTCACTATACACTCACCACACTCACCACACACACACTCACACTCACTATACACACTCACCACACACCATACTCACTATACACTCACACTCACCACACACACACTCACACTGACACACACATCTTAGAGAGGAGCGTCAGGAGGAGGGACAGGCTCCCACTCACCACTCACTATACACTCACCACACTCACCACACACACACTCACACTCACTATACACACTCACCACACACCATACTCACTATACACTCACACTCACCACACACACACTCACACTGACACACACATCTTAGAGAGGAGCGTCAGGAGGAGGGACAGGCTCCCACTCACCACTCACTATACACTCACACTCACTATACACACTCACTATACACACACTCACTATACACTCACACTCACTATACACACTATACACTCACTATACACTCACACAGACACACACATCTTAGAGAGGAGCGTCAGGAGGAGGGACAGGCTCCCACTCACCACTCACTATACACTCACACTCACTATACACACTCACTATACACTCACACTCACTATACACACTATACACTCACTATACACTCACACAGACACACACATCTTAGAGAGGAGCGTCAGGAGGAGGGACAGGCTCCCACTCACCACTCACTATACACTCACCACACTCACCACACACACACTCACACTCACTATACACACTCACCACACACCATACTCACTATACACTCACACTCACCACACACACTATACACTCACACAGACACACACATCTTAGAGAGGAGCGTCAGGAGGAGGGACAGGCTCCCACTCACCACTCACTATACACTCACCACACTCACCACACACACACTCACACTCACTATACACACTCACCACACACCATACTCACTATACACTCACACTCACCACACACACACTCACACTGACACACACATCTTAGAGAGGAGCGTCAGGAGGAGGGACAGGCTCCCACTCACCACTCACTATACACTCACACTCACTATACACACTCACTATACACTCACACTCACTATACACTCACACTCACTATACACACTATACACTCACTATACACTCACACAGACACACACATCTTAGAGAGGAGCGTCAGGAGGAGGGACAGGCTCCCACTCACCACTCACTATACACTCACACTCACTATACACACTCACTATACACTCACACTCACTATACACTCACACTCACTATACACACTATACACTCACTATACACTCACACAGACACACACATCTTAGAGAGGAGCGTCAGGAGGAGGGACAGGCTCCCACTCACCACTCACTATACACTCACACTCACTATACACACTCACTATACACTCACACTCACTATACACACTATACACTCACTATACACTCACACAGACACACACATCTTAGAGAGGAGCGTCAGGAGGAGGGACAGGCTCCCACTCACCACTCACTATACACTCACCACACTCACCACACACACACTCACACTCACTATACACACTCACCACACACCATACTCACTATACACTCACACTCACCACACACACTATACACTCACACAGACACACACATCTTAGAGAGGAGCGTCAGGAGGAGGGACAGGCTCCCACTCACCACTCACTATACACTCACACTCACTATACACACTCACACACTCACTATACACTCACTCACACTCACCACACACACTATACACTCACACAGACACACACATCTTAGAGAGGAGCGTCAGGAGGAGGGACAGGCTCCCTCTCACCACTCACTATACACTCACACTCACTATACACACTCACACACTCACTATACACTCACTCACACTCACCACACACACTATACACTCACACAGACACACACATCTTAGAGAGGAGCGTCAGGAGGAGGGACAGGCTCCCTCTCACCACTCACTATACACTCACACTCACTATACACACTCACACACTCACTATACACTCACTCACACTCACCACACACACTATACACTCACACAGACACACACATCTTAGAGAGGAGCGTCAGGAGGAGGGACAGGCACTCACTCACACACACACTATACACACTCACACTCACTATACACTCACTCACACTCACCACACACACACTCACCACACACCACACTCACTATACACTCACACAGACACACACATCTTAGAGAGGAGCGTCAGGAGGAGGGACAGGCTCCCACTCACACAGGCTCACCACACTCACACTCACTATACACCACACACACTCACACTGACACACACTCACACTCACACACTCACTATACACTCACTCACACTCACCACACACACTATACACTCACACAGACACACACATCTTAGAGAGGAGCGTCAGGAGGAGGGACAGGCTCCCACTCACCACTCACTATACACTCACACTCACTATACACACTCACACACTCACTATACACTCACTCACACTCACCACACACACTATACACTCACACAGACACACACATCTTAGAGAGGAGCGTCAGGAGGAGGGACAGGCTCCCACTCACCACTCACTATACACTCACACTCACTATACACACTCACACACTCACTATACACTCACTCACACTCACCACACACACTATACACTCACACAGACACACACATCTTAGAGAGGAGCGTCAGGAGGAGGGACAGGCTCCCACTCACCACTCACCACTCACTCACACACACACTATACACACTTACAATCACTATACACTCACTCACACTCACCACACACACACTCACCACACACCACACTCACTATACACTCACACAGACACACACATCTTAGAGAGGAGCGTCAGGAGGAGGGACAGGCTCCCACTCACACAGGCTCACCACACTCACACTCACTATACACCACACACACTCACACTGACACACACTCACACTCACACACTCACTATACACTCACTCACACTCACCACACACACTATACACTCACACAGACACACACATCTTAGAGAGGAGCGTCAGGAGGAGGGACAGGCTCCCACTCACACAGGCTCACCACACTCACACTCACTATACACCACACACACTCACACTGACACACACTCACACTCACACACTCACTATACACTCACTCACACTCACCACACACACTATACACTCACACAGACACACACATCTTAGAGAGGAGCGTCAGGAGGAGGGACAGGCTCCCACTCACCACTCACTATACACTCACACTCACACTCACACACTCACTATACACACTCACACTCACTATACACTCACACTCACCACACACACACACTCATTATACACTCACACTCACTATACACTCACACAGACACACACATCTTAGAGAGGAGCGTCAGGAGGAGGGACAGGCTCCCACTCACCACTCACTCACACACACACTATACACACTCACACTCACTATACACTCACTCACACTCACCACACACACACTCACCACACACCACACTCACTATACACTCACACTCACTATACACTCACACTCACCACACACCACACTCACTATACACTCACACAGACACACACATCTTAGAGAGGAGCGTCAGGAGGAGGGACAGGCTCCCACTCACCACTCACTATACACTCACACTCACTATACACCACACTCACTATACACTATACACCACACTCACTATACACTCACACAGACACACACATCTTAGAGAGGAGCGTCAGGAGGAGGGACAGGCTCCCACTCACCACACACTATACACACTCACACTCACTATACACACACTCACACTCACACACTCACTATACACCACTCACACTGACCACACACTCACACTCACTATACACTCACACAGACACACACATCTTAGAGAGGAGCGTCAGGAGGAGGGACAGGCTCCCACTTACACAGGCTCACCACACTCACACTCACTATACACCACACACACTCACACTGACACACACTCACACTCACACACTCACTATACACTCACACACTCACTATACACTCACACAGACACACACATCTTAGAGAGGAGCGTCAGGAGGAGGGACAGGCTCCCACTCACCACACTCACTATAAACTCACACTCACTATACACCACACACACTCACTATACACCACACTCACACTCACACACTCACCACACACACTCACACTGACACACACATCTTAGAGAGGAGCGTCAGGAGGAGGGACAGGCTCCCACTCACACTCACCACACACACACTCACACTCACTATACACTCACACAGACACACACATCTTAGAGAGGAGCGTCAGGAGGAGGGACAGGCTCCCACTCACACAGGCTCACCACACTCACACTCACACACTCACTATACACCACACTCACACTCACCACACACCACACTCACTATACACTCACACTGACACACACATCTTAGAGAGGAGCGTCAGGAGGAGGGACAGGCTCCCGCTCACACAGGCTCACCACACTCCCACTCTCACACTCACACACTCACTATACACCACACTCACACTCACCACACACCACACTCACTATACACTCACACTGACACACACATCTTAGAGAGGAGCGTCAGGAGGGGGGACAGGCTCCCACTCACCACTCACTCACCATACACACACTCACCACACACTCACCACTCACTATACACACTCACACTCACTATACACACTCACACAGACACACACATCTTAGAGAGGAGCGTCAGGAGGAGGGACAGGCTCCCTCTCACCACTCACTATACACTCACACTCACTATACACACTCACACACTCACTATACACTCACTCACACTCACCACACACACTATACACTCACACAGACACACACATCTTAGAGAGGAGCGTCAGGAGGAGGGACAGGCTCCCTCTCACCACTCACTGTACACTCACACTCACTATACACACTCACACACTCACTATACACTCACTCACACTCACCACACACACTATACACTCACACAGACACACACATCTTCGAGAGGAGCGTCAGGAGGAGGGACAGGCTCCCTCTCACCACTCACTATACACTCACACTCACTATACACACTCACACACTCACTATACACTCACTCACACTCACCACACACACTATACACTCACACAGACACACATCTTAGAGAGGAGCGTCAGGAGGAGGGACAGGCTCCCACTCACCACTCACTCACACACACACTATACACACTCACACTCACTATACACTCACTCACACTCACCACACACACACTCACCACACACCACACTCACTATACACTCACACAGACACACACATCTTAGAGAGGAGCGTCAGGAGGAGGGACAGGCTCCCACTCACACAGGCTCACCACACTCACACTCACTATACACCACACACACTCACACTGACACACACTCACACTCACACACTCACTATACACTCACTCACACTCACCACACACACTATACACTCACACAGACACACACATCTTAGAGAGGAGCGTCAGGAGGAGGGACAGGCTCCCACTCACCACTCACTATACACTCACACTCACTATACACAATCACACACTCACTATACACTCACTCACACTCACCACACACACTATACACTCACACAGACACACACATCTTAGAGAGGAGCGTCAGGAGGAGGAACAGGCTCCCACTCACCACTCACTATACACTCACACTCACTATACACACTCACACACTCACTATACACTCACTCACACTCACCACACACACTATACACTCACACAGACACACACATCTTAGAGAGGAGCGTCAGGAGGAGGGACAGGCTCCCACTCACCACTCACCACTCACTCACACACACACTATACACACTCACACTCACTATACACTCACTCACACTCACCACACACACACTCACCACACACCACACTCACTATACACTCACACAGACACACACATCTTAGAGAGGAGCGTCAGGAGGAGGGACAGGCTCCCACTCACACAGGCTCACCACACTCACACTCACTATACACCACACACACTCACACTGACACACACTCACACTCACACACTCACTATACACTCACTCACACTCACCACACACACTATACACTCACACAGACACACACATCTTAGAGAGGAGCGTCAGGAGGAGGGACAGGCTCCCACTCACACAGGCTCACCACACTCACACTCACTATACACCACACACACTCACACTGACACACACTCACACTCACACACTCACTATACACTCACTCACACTCACCACACACACTATACACTCACACAGACACACACATCTTAGAGAGGAGCGTCAGGAGGAGGGACAGGCTCCCACTCACCACTCACTATACACTCACACTCACTATACACACTCACACACTCACTATACACTCACTCACACTCACACTCACCACACACACACACTCATTATACACTCACACTCACTATACACTCACACAGACACACACATCTTAGAGAGGAGCGTCAGGAGGAGGGACAGGCTCCCACTCACCACTCACTCACACACACACTATACACACTCACACTCACTATACACTCACTCACACTCACCACACACACACTCACCACACACCACACTCACTATACACTCACACTCACTATACACTCACACTCACCACACACCACACTCACTATACACTCACACAGACACACACATCTTAGAGAGGAGCGTCAGGAGGAGGGACAGGCTCCCACTCACCACTCACTATACACTCACACTCACTATACACCACACTCACTATACACTATACACCACACTCACTATACACTCACACAGACACACACATCTTAGAGAGGAGCGTCAGGAGGAGGGACAGGCTCCCACTCACCACACACTATACACACTCACACTCACTATACACACACTCACACTCACACACTCACTATACACCACTCACACTGACCACACACTCACACTCACTATACACTCACACAGACACACACATCTTAGAGAGGAGCGTCAGGAGGAGGGACAGGCTCCCACTTACACAGGCTCACCACACTCACACTCACTATACACCACACACACTCACACTGACACACACTCACACTCACACACTCACTATACACTCACACACTCACTATACACTCACACAGACACACACATCTTAGAGAGGAGCGTCAGGAGGAGGGACAGGCTCCCACTCACCACACTCACTATAAACTCACACTCACTATACACCACACACACTCACTATACACCACACTCACACTCACACACTCACCACACACACTCACACTGACACACACATCTTAGAGAGGAGCGTCAGGAGGAGGGACAGGCTCCCACTCACACTCACCACACACACACTCACACTCACTATACACTCACACAGACACACACATCTTAGAGAGGAGCGTCAGGAGGAGGGACAGGCTCCCACTCACACAGGCTCACCACACTCACACTCACACACTCACTATACACCACACTCACACTCACCACACACCACACTCACTATACACTCACACTGACACACACATCTTAGAGAGGAGCGTCAGGAGGAGGGACAGGCTCCCGCTCACACAGGCTCACCACACTCCCACTCTCACACTCACACACTCACTATACACCACACTCACACTCACCACACACCACACTCACTATACACTCACACTGACACACACATCTTAGAGAGGAGCGTCAGGAGGGGGGACAGGCTCCCACTCACCACTCACTCACCATACACACACTCACCACACACTCACCACTCACTATACACACTCACACTCACTATACACACTCACACAGACACACACATCTTAGAGAGGAGCGTCAGGAGGAGGGACAGGCTCCCTCTCACCACTCACTATACACTCACACTCACTATACACACTCACACACTCACTATACACTCACTCACACTCACCACACACACTATACACTCACACAGACACACACATCTTAGAGAGGAGCGTCAGGAGGAGGGACAGGCTCCCTCTCACCACTCACTGTACACTCACACTCACTATACACACTCACACACTCACTATACACTCACTCACACTCACCACACACACTATACACTCACACAGACACACACATCTTCGAGAGGAGCGTCAGGAGGAGGGACAGGCTCCCTCTCACCACTCACTATACACTCACACTCACTATACACACTCACACACTCACTATACACTCACTCACACTCACCACACACACTATACACTCACACAGACACACATCTTAGAGAGGAGCGTCAGGAGGAGGGACAGGCTCCCACTCACCACTCACTCACACACACACTATACACACTCACACTCACTATACACTCACTCACACTCACCACACACACACTCACCACACACCACACTCACTATACACTCACACAGACACACACATCTTAGAGAGGAGCGTCAGGAGGAGGGACAGGCTCCCACTCACACAGGCTCACCACACTCACACTCACTATACACCACACACACTCACACTGACACACACTCACACTCACACACTCACTATACACTCACTCACACTCACCACACACACTATACACTCACACAGACACACACATCTTAGAGAGGAGCGTCAGGAGGAGGGACAGGCTCCCACTCACCACTCACTATACACTCACACTCACTATACACAATCACACACTCACTATACACTCACTCACACTCACCACACACACTATACACTCACACAGACACACACATCTTAGAGAGGAGCGTCAGGAGGAGGAACAGGCTCCCACTCACCACTCACTATACACTCACACTCACTATACACACTCACACACTCACTATACACTCACTCACACTCACCACACACACTATACACTCACACAGACACACACATCTTAGAGAGGAGCGTCAGGAGGAGGGACAGGCTCCCACTCACCACTCACCACTCACTCACACACACACTATACACACTCACACTCACTATACACTCACTCACACTCACCACACACACACTCACCACACACCACACTCACTATACACTCACACAGACACACACATCTTAGAGAGGAGCGTCAGGAGGAGGGACAGGCTCCCACTCACACAGGCTCACCACACTCACACTCACTATACACCACACACACTCACACTGACACACACTCACACTCACACACTCACTATACACTCACTCACACTCACCACACACACTATACACTCACACAGACACACACATCTTAGAGAGGAGCGTCAGGAGGAGGGACAGGCTCCCACTCACACAGGCTCACCACACTCACACTCACTATACACCACACACACTCACACTGACACACACTCACACTCACACACTCACTATACACTCACTCACACTCACCACACACACTATACACTCACACAGACACACACATCTTAGAGAGGAGCGTCAGGAGGAGGGACAGGCTCCCACTCACACAGGCTCACCACACTCACACTCACTATACACCACACACACTCACACTGACACACACTCACACACTCACTATACACTCACTCACACTCACCACACACACTATACACTCACACAGACACACACATCTTAGAGAGGAGCGTCAGGAGGAGGGACAGGCTCCCACTCACCACTCACTATACACTCACACTCACACACTCACTATACACACTCACACTCACTATACACTCACACTCACCACACACACACACTCACTATACACTCACACTCACTATACACTCACACAGACACACACATCTTAGAGAGGAGCGTCAGGAGGAGGGACAGGCTCCCACTCACCACTCACTCACACACACACTATACACACTCACACTCACTATACACTCACTCACACTCACCACACACACACTCACCACACACCACACTCACTATACACTCACACTCACTATACACTCACACTCACCACACACCACACTCACTATACACTCACACAGACACACACATCTTAGAGAGGAGCGTCAGGAGGAGGGACAGGCTCCCACTCACCACTCACTATACACTCACACTCACTATACACCACACTCACTATACACTATACACCACACTCACTATACACTCACACAGACACACACATCTTAGAGAGGAGCGTCAGGAGGAGGGACAGGCTCCCACTCACCACACACACTATAAACTCACACTCACACACTCACCACACACCACACTCATCACACACTCACACTCACTATACACTCACACAGACACACACATCTTAGAGAGGAGCGTCAGGAGGAGGGACAGGCTCCCACTCACCACACACTATACACACTCACACTCACTATACACACACTCACACTCACACACTCACTATACACCACTCACACTGACCACACACTCACACTCACTATACACTCACACAGACACACACATCTTAGAGAGGAGCGTCAGGAGGAGGGACAGGCTCCCACTTACACAGGCTCACCACACTCACACTCACTATACACCACACACACTCACACTGACACACACTCACACTCACACTCACTATACACTCACACACTCACTATACACTCACACAGACACACACATCTTAGAGAGGAGCGTCAGGAGGAGGGACAGGCTCCCACTCACCACACTCACTATAAACTCACACTCACTATACACCACACACACTCACTATACACCACACTCACACTCACACACTCACCACACACACTCACACTGACACACACATCTTAGAGAGGAGCGTCAGGAGGAGGGACAGGCTCCCACTCACACTCACCACACACACACTCACACTCACTATACACTCACACAGACACACACATCTTAGAGAGGAGCGTCAGGAGGAGGGACAGGCTCCCACTCACACAGGCTCACCACACTCACACTCACACACTCACTATACACCACACTCACACTCACCACACACCACACTCACTATACACTCACACTGACACACACATCTTAGAGAGGAGCGTCAGGAGGAGGGACAGGCTCCCGCTCACACAGGCTCACCACACTCCCACTCTCACACTCACACACTCACTATACACCACACTCACACTCACCACATACCACACTCACTATACACTCACACTGACACACACATCTTAGAGAGGAGCGTCAGGAGGAGGGACAGGCTCCCACTCACCACACACACACTCTCACACTCACACACTCACTATACACACACTCACACACTCACTATACACTATACACCACACTCACTATACACTCACACAGACACACACATCTTAGAGAGGAGCGTCAGGAGGAGGGACAGGCTCCCACTCTCACACTCACACATTCACTATACACCACACTCACACTCACTATACACTCACACTGACACACACATCTTAGAGAGGAGCGTCAGGAGGAGGGACAGGCTCCCACTCACCACTCACTATACACTCACACTCTCACACTCACCACACACTATACACCACACTCACTATACACTATACACCACACTCACTATACACTCACACACTCACCACACACTCACTATACACTCACACAGACACACACATCTTAGAGAGGAGCGTCAGGAGGAGGGACAGGCTCCCACTCACCACACCACACTCACACTCACACACTCACCACACTCACTATACACTCACACTCACACACTCACCACACACCACACTCACACACTCACTATACACTCACACACACATCTTAGAGAGGAGCGTCAGGGGGAGGGACAGGCTCCCACTCACACAGGCTCACTATAAACTCACACTCACACACTCACACTCACTATACACCACACACTCACACTCACACACTCACTATACACTCACACACACTATACACTCACACTGACACACACATCTTAGAGAGGAGCGTCAGGAGGAGGGACAGGCTCCCACTCACACTCACTATACACTCACACTCTAACACTCACCACACACCACACTCACTATACACTCACACTCTCACACTCACCACACACCACACTCACACACTCACCACACACCACACTCACTATACACTCACACTCTCACAGACACACACATCTTAGAGAGGAGGGTCAGGAGGAGGGACAGGCTCCCACTCACCACTCACTATACACTCACACACTCACACTCACCACACACACTCACACTCTCACACTCACTATATACCACACTCTCACACTCACCACACTCACTATACACACACACTCACTATACACCACACTCACACACACACACACATCTTAGAGAGGAGCGTCAGGAGGAGGGACAGGCTCCCACTCACCACTCACTATACACTCACACTCTCACACTCACCACACACCACACTCACACTCACTATACACCCACACTCACACAGACACACACATCTTAGAGAGGAGCGTCAGGAGGAGGGACAGGCTCCCACTCACACAGGCTCACTATAAACTCACACTCACACACACTATACACCACACACTCACACTCACACAGACACACACATCTTAGAGAGGAGCGTCAGGAGGAGGGACAGGCTCCCACTCACCACTCACTATACACTCACACACTCACACTCACCACACACACTCACACTCTCACACTCACTATATACCACACTCTCACACTCACCACACTCACTATACACACACACTCTCACACACTCACTATACACCACACACACATCTTAGAGAGGAGCGTCAGGAGGAGGGACAGGCTCCCATTCACCACTCACTATACACTCACACTCTCACACTCACCACACACCACACTCACACTCACTATACACCCACACTCACACAGACACACACATCTTAGAGAGGAGCGTCAGGAGGAGGGACAGGCTCCCACTCACACAGGCTCACTATAAACTCACACTCACACACTCACACTCACTATACACCACACACTCACACTCACACACTCACTATACACTCACACTCACTATCCACTCACACTGACACACACATCTTAGAGAGGAGCGTCAGGAGGAGGGACAGGCTCCCACTCACACTCACGATACACTCACACTCTCACACTCACCACACATCACACTCACTATACACTCACACTCTCACACTCACCCCACACCACACTCACTATACACTCACACTCTCACACTCACCACACACCACACTCACACACTCACCACACACCACACTCACTATACACTCACACTCTCACAGACACACACATCTTAGAGAGGAGCGTCAGGAAAGAGGGACAGGCTCCCACTCACCACTCACTATACACTCACACTCTCACACTCACTATACACTATACACCACACACTCACACTCACACAGACACACACATCTTAGAGAGGAGCGTCAGGAGGAGGGACAGGCTCCCACTCACCACTCACTATACACTCTCACACTCACACTCACCACACACACTCACACTCTCACACTCACTATATACGACACTCTCACACTCACCACACTCACTATACACACACACTCACTATACACCACACACACACATCTTAGAGAGGAGCGTCAGGAGGAGGGACAGGCTCCCACTCACCACTCACTATACACTCACACTCTCACACTCACCACACACGATACACCACACTCACTATACACTATACACCACACTCACTATACACTCACACACTCACCACACACTCACTATACACCACACTCACTATACACTCACACAGACACACACATCTTAGAGAGGAGCGTCAGGAGGAGGGACAGGCTCCCACTCACCACACCACACTCACACTCACACACTCACCACACTCACTATACACTCACACTCACACACTCACCACACACCACACTCACACACTCACTATACACTCACACACACATCTTAGAGAGGAGCGTCAGGAGGAGGGACAGGCTCCCACTCACCACTCACTATACACTCACACACTCACCACACTCACACACTCACCACACACTCACTATACACTCACACAGACACACACATCTTAGAGAGGAGCGTCAGGAGGAGGGACAGGCTCCCACTCACACTCACTATACACTCACACTCTCACACTCACCACACACCACACTCACTATACACTCACACTCTCACACTCACCACACACCACACTCACACACTCACCACACTCACTATACACTCACACTCTCACACTCACCACACACCACACTCACACACTCACCACACTCACTATACACTCACACTCTCACAGACACACACATCTTAGAGAGGAGCGTCAGGAGGAGGGACAGGCTCCCACTCACCACTCACTATACACTCACACTCTCCCACTCACTATACACTATACACCACACACTCACACTCACACAGACACACACATCTTAGAGAGGAGCGTCAGGAGGAGGGACAGGCTCCCACTCACCACTCACTATACACTCACACACTCACACTCACCACACACACTCACACTCTCACACTCACTATATACCACACTCACACACTCACCACACTCACTATACACTCACACTCACACACTCACCACACACCACACTCACACACTCACTATACACTCACACACACATCTTAGAGAGGAGCGTCAGGAGGAGGGACAGGCTCCCACTCACCACTCACTATACACTCACACACTCACACTCACCACACACACTCACACTCTCACACTCACTATATACCACACTCTCACACTCACCACACTCACTATACACACACACTCTCACACACTCACTATACACCACACTCACACACACACACACATCTTAGAGAGGAGCGTCAGGAGGAGGGACAGGCTCCCACTCACCACTCACTATACACTCACACTCTCACACTCACCACACACCACACTCACACTCACTATACACCCACACTCACACAGACACACACATCTTAGAGAGGAGCGTCAGGAGGAGGGACAGGCTCCCACTCACACAGGCTCACTATAAACTCACACTCACACACACTATACACCACACACTCACACTCACACACTCACTATACACTCACACTCACGATACACTCACACTGACACACACATCTTAGAGAGGAGCGTCAGGAGGAGGGACAGGCTCCCACTCACACTCACTATACACTCACACTCTCACACTCACCACACACCACACTCACTATACACTCACACTCTCACACTCACCACACACCACACTCACTATACACTCACACTCTCACACTCACCACACACCACACTCACACACTCACCACACACCACACTCACTCACTCACCACACACCACACTCACTATACACTCACACTCTCACAGACACACACATCTTAGAGAGGAGCATCAGGTGGAGGGACAGGCTCCCACTCACCACTCACTATACACTCACACTCTCACACTCACTATACACTATACACCACACACTCACACTCACACAGACACACACATCTTAGAGAGGAGCGTCAGGAGGAGGGACAGGCTCCCACTCACCACTCACTATACACTCACACACTCACACTCACCACACACACTCACACTCTCACACTCACTATATACGACACTCTCACACTCACCACACTTACTGTACACACACACTCTCACACACTCACTATACACCACACACACACATCTTAGAGAGGAGCGTCAGGAGGAGGGACAGGCTCCCACTCACCACTCACTATACACTCACACTCTCACACTCACCACACACTATACACCACACTCACTATACACTATACACAACACTCACTATACACTCACACACTCACCACACACTCACTATACACCACACTCACTATACACACACAGACACACACATCTTAGAGAGGAGCGTCAGGAGGAGGGACAGGCTCCCACTCACCACACCACACTCACACTCACACACTCACCACACTCACTATACACTCACACACTCACCACACACCACACTCACACACTCACTATACACTCACACACACATCTTAGAGAGGAGCGTCAGGAGGAGGGACAGGCTCCCACTCACCACTCACTATACACTCACACACTCACCACACTCACACACTCACCACACACTCACTATACACTCACACAGACACACACATCTTAGAGAGGAGCGTCAGGAGGAGGGACAGGCTCCCACTCACACTCACTATACACTCACACTCACCACACACCACACTCACTATACACTCACACTCTCACACTCACCACACACCACACTCACACACTCACCACACACCACACTCACTATACACTCACACTCTCACACTCACCACACACCACACTCACACACTCACCACACTCACTATACACTCACACTCTCACAGACACACACATCTTAGAGAGGAGCGTCAGGAGGAGGGACAGGCTCCCACTCACCACTCACTATACACTCACACTCTCCCACTCACTATACACTATACACCACACACTCACACTCACACAGACACACACATCTTAGAGAGGAGCGTCAGGAGGAGGGACAGGCTCCCACTCACCACTCACTATACACTCACACACTCACACTCACCACACACACTCACACTCTCACACTCACTATATACCACACTCTCACACTCACCACACTCACTATACACACACACTCTCACACACTCACTATACACCACACACACATCTTAGAGAGGAGCGTCAGGAGGAGGGACAGGCTCCCATTCACCACTCACTATACACTCACACTCTCACACTCACCACACACCACACTCACACTCACTATACACCCACACTCACACAGACACACACATCTTAGAGAGGAGCGTCAGGAGGAGGGACAGGCTCCCACTCACACAGGCTCACTATAAACTCACACTCACACACTCACACTCACTATACACCACACACTCACACTCACACACTCACTATACACTCACACTCACTATACACTCACACTGACACACACATCTTAGAGAGGAGCGTCAGGAGGAGGGACAGGCTCCCACTCACACTCACTATACACTCACACTCTCACACTCACCACACACACTATACACTCACACTCTCACATTCACCACACACCACACTCACTATACACTCACACTCTCACACTCACCACACTCACACACTCACCACACACCACACTCACTATACACTCACACTCTCACAGACACACACATCTTAGAGAGGAGCGTCAGGAGGAGGGACAGGCTCCCACTCACCACTCACTATACACTCACACTCTCACACTCACTATAACTATACACCACACACTCACACTCACACAGACACACACATCTTAGAGAGGAGCGTCAGGAGGAGGGACAGGCTCCCACTCACCACTCACTATACACTCACACACTCACACTCACCACACACACTCACACTCTCACACTCACTATATACCACACTCTCACACTCACCACACTCACTATATACACACACTCTCACACACTCACTATACACCACACACACACACACACACACATCTCAGAGAGGAGCGTCAGGAGGAGGGACAGGCTCCCACTCACCACTCACTATACACTCACACTCTCACACACTCACTATACACCACACTCACACACACACACACATCTTAGAGAGGAGCGTCAGGAGGAGGGACAGGCCCCCACTCACCACTCACTATACACTCACACTCTCACACTCACCACACACCACACTCACACTATACACCCACACTCACACAGACACACACATCTTAGAGAGGAGCGTCAGGAGGAGGGACAGGCTCCCACTCACCACTCACTATACACTCACACTCTCACACTCACCACACTCACTATACACAAACTCACCACTCACTATACACTCACACTCTCACACTCACCACACACCACACTCACTATACACACACACTCACCACTCACTATACACTCACACTCTCACCACACACCACACTCACTATACACACACACTCACCACTCACTATACACTCACACTCTCACACTCACCACACACCACACTCACTATACACTCACACTCTCACACTCTCACTATACACTATACACCACACTCACTATACACTCACACTCACTATACACTATACACCACACTCACTATACACACACACTCACTATACACTATACACCACACTCACTATACACACACACTCACTATACACTATACACCACACTCACTATACACTCACACTGACACACACATCTTAGAGAGGAGCCTCAGGAGGAGGGACAGGCTCCCACTCACCACTCACTATACACTCACACTCTCACACTCACTATACACTATACACCACACTCACTATACACCCACACAGACACACACATCTTAGAGAGGAGCGTCAGGAGGATGGACAGGCTCCCACTCACCACTCACTATACACTCACCACACACCACACTCACTATACACTCACACTCTCACACTCACTATACACTATACACCACACTCACTATACACTCACACAGACACACACATCTTAGAGAGGAGCGTCAGGAGGAGGGACAGGCTCCCACTCACCACTCACTATACACTCACACTCTCACACTCACTATACACTCTCACACTCACCACACCACACTCTCACTATACACACACCACACTCTCACACTCACTATACACCCACACTCACACTGACACACACATCTTAGAGAGGAGCGTCAGGAGGAGGGACAGGCTCCCACTCACCACTCACTATACACTCACAATCACACACTCACCACACACCACACTCACTATACACTCACACTCACCACACTCACTATACACTATACACCACACTCACTATACACACACACATCTTAGAGAGGAGCGTCAGGAGGAGGGACAGGCTCCCACTCACCACTCACTATACACTCACACTCACACACTCACCACACACCACACTCACACACTCACTATACACTCACACACACATCTTAGAGAGGAGCGTCAGGAGGAGGGACAGGCTCCCACTCACCACTCACTATACACTCACACACTCACCACACTCACACACTCACCACACACTCACTATACACTCACACAGACACACACATCTTAGAGAGGAGCGTCAGGAGGAGGGACAGGCTCCCACTCACACTCACTATACACTCACACTCTCACACTCACCACACACCACACTCACACACTCACCACACACCACACTCACTATACACTCACACTCTCACACTCACCACACACCACACTCACACACTCACCACACTCACTATACACTCACACTCTCACAGACACACACATCTTAGAGAGGAGCGTCAGGAGGAGGGACAGGCTCCCACTCACCACTCACTATACACTCACACACTCACACTCACCACACACACTCACACTCTCACACTCACTATATACCACACTCTCACACTCACCACACTCACTATACACACACACTCTCACACACTCACTATACACCACACTCACACTCACACACTCACCACACTCACTATACACTCACACTCACACACTCACCACACACCACACTCACACACTCACTATACACTCACACACACATCTTAGAGAGGAGCGTCAGGAGGAGGGACAGGCTCCCACTCACCACTCACTATACACTCACACACTCACCACACTCACACACTCACCATACACCACACTCACTATACACTCACACAGACACACACATCTTAGAGAGGAGCGTCAGGAGGAGGGACAGGCTCCCACTCACCACACCACACTCACACTCACACACTCACCACACTCACTATACACTCACACTCACACACTCACCACACACCACACTCACACACTCAATATACACTCACACACACATCTTAGAGAGGAGCGTCAGGGGGAGGGACAGGCTCCCACTCACACAGGCTCACTATAAACTCACACTCACACACTCACACTCACTATACACCACACACTCACACTCACACACTCACTATACACTCACACTCACTATACACTCACACTGACACACACATCTTAGAGAGGAGCGTCAGGAGGAGGGACAGGCTCCCACTCACACTCACTATACACTCACACTCTAACACTCACCACACACCACACTCACTATACACTCACACTCTCACACTCACCACACACCACACTCACACACTCACCACACACCACACTCACTATACACTCACACTCTCACAGACACACACATCTTAGAGAGGAGCGTCAGGAGGAGGGACAGGCTCCCACTCACCACTCACTATACACTCACACACTCACACTCACACTCTCACACTCACTATATACCACTCACACTCACCACACTCACTATACACACACACTCTCACACACTCACTATACACCACACTCACACACACACACACATCTTAGAGAGGAACGTCAGGAGGAGGGACAGGCTCCCACTCACCACTCACTATACACTCACACTCTCACACTCACCACACACCACACTCACACTCACTATACACCCACACTCACACAGACACACACATCTTAGAGAGGAGCGTCAGGAGGAGGGACAGGCTCCCACTCACACAGGCTCACTATAAACTCACACTCACACACACTATACACCACACACTCACACTCACACACTCACTATACACTCACACTCACTATACACTCACACTGACACACACATCTTAGAGAGGAGCGTCAGGAGGAGGGACAGGCTCCCACTCACACTCACTATACACTCACACTCTCACACTCACCACACACCACACTCACTATACACTCACACTCTCACACTCACCACACACCACACTCACTATACACTCACACTCTCACACTCACCACACACCACACTCACACACTCACCACACACCACACTCACTATACACTCACACTCTCACAGACACACACATCTTAGAGAGGAGCGTCAGGAAAGAGGGACAGGCTCCCACTCACCACTCACTATACACTCACACTCTCACACTCACTATACACTATACACCACACACTCACACTCACACAGACACACACATCTTAGAGAGGAGCGTCAGGAGGAGGGACAGGCTCCCACTCACCACTCACTATACACTCACACACTCACACTCACCACACACACTCACACTCTCACACTCACTATATACGACACTCTCACACTCACCACACTCACTATACACACACACTCACTATACACCACACACACACATCTTAGAGAGGAGCGTCAGGAGGAGGGACAGGCTCCCACTCACCACTCACTATACACTCACACTCTCACACTCACCACACACGATACACCACACTCACTATACACTATACACCACACTCACTATACACTCACACACTCACCACACACTCACTATACACCACACTCACTGTACACTCACACAGACACACACATCTGAGAGATGAGCGTCAGGAGGAGGGACAGGCTCCCACTCACCACACCACACTCACACTCACACACTCACCACACTCACTATACACTCACACTCACACACTCACCACACACCACACTCACACACTCACTATACACTCACACACACATCTTAGAGAGGAGCGTCAGGAGGAGGGACAGGCTCCCACTCACCACTCACTATACACTCTCACACTCACCACACTCACACACTCACCACACACTCACTATACACTCACACAGACACACACATCTTAGAGAGGAGCGTCAGGAGGAGGGACAGGCTCCCACTCACACTCACTATACACTCACACTCTCACACTCACCACACACCACACTCACTATACACTCACACTCTCACACTCACCACACACCACACTCACACACTCACCACACACCACACTCACTATACACTCACACTCTCACACTCACCACACACCACACTCACACACTCACCACACTCACTATACACTCACACTCTCACAGACACACACATCTTAGAGAGGAGCGTCAGGAGGAGGGACAGGCTCCCACTCACCACTCACTATACACTCACACTCTCCCACTCACTATACACTATACACCACACACTCACACTCACACAGACACACACATCTTAGAGAGGAGCGTCAGGAGGAGGGACAGGCTCCCACTCACCACTCACTATACACTCACACACTCACACTCACCACACACACTCACACTCTCACACTCACTATATACCACACTCACACACTCACCACACTCACTATACACTCACACTCACACACTCACCACACACCACACTCACACACTCACTATACACTCACACACACATCTTAGAGAGGAGCGTCAGGAGGAGGGACAGGCTCCCACTCACCACTCACTATACACTCACACTCTCACACTCACCACACACCACACTCACACTCACTATACACCCACACTCACACAGACACACACATCTTAGAGAGGAGCGTCAGGAGGAGGGACAGGCTCCCACTCACACAGGCTCACTATAAACTCACACTCACACACTCACACTCACTATACACCACACACTTACACTCACACACTCACTATACACTCACACTCACTATACACTCACACTGACACACACATCTTAGAGAGGAGCGTCAGGAGGAGGGACAGGCTCCCACTCACACTCACTATACACTCACACTCTCACACTCACCACACACACTATACACTCACACTCTCACATTCACCACACACCACACTCACTATACACTCACACTCTCACACTCACCACACTCACACACTCACCACACACCACACTCACTATACACTCACACTCTCACAGACACACACATCTTAGAGAGGAGCGTCAGGAGGAGGGACAGGCTCCCACTCACCACTCACTATACACTCACACTCTCACACTCACTATACACTATACACCACACACTCACACTCACACAGACACACACATCTTAGAGAGGAGCGTCAGGAGGAGGGACAGGCTCCCACTCACCACTCACGAAACACTCACACACTCACACTCACCACACACACTCACACTCTCACACTCACTATATACCACACTCTCACACTCACCACACTCACTATACACACACACTCTCACACACTCACTATACACCACACACACACACACACACACACATCTTAGAGAGGAGCATCAGGAGGAGGGACAGGCTCCCACTCACCACTCACTATACACTCACACTCTCACACTCACCACACACCACACTCACACTATACACCCACACTCACACAGACACACACATCTTAGAGAGGAGCGTCAGGAGGAGGGACAGGCTCCCACTCACCACTCACTATACACTCACACTCTCACACTCACCACACTCACTATACACAAACTCACCACTCACTATACACTCACACTCTCACACTCACCACACACCACACTCACTATACACACACACTCACCACTCACTATACACTCACACTCTCACCACACACCACACTCACTATACACACACACTCACCACTCACTATACACTCACACTCTCACACTCACCACACACCACACTCACTATACACTCACACTCTCACACTCTCACTATACACTATACACCACACTCACTATACACTCACACTCACTATACACTATACACCACACTCACTATACACACACACTCACTATACACTATACACCACACTCACTATACACACACACTCACTATACACTATACACCACACTCACTATACACTCACACTGACACACACATCTTAGAGAGGAGCCTCAGGAGGAGGGACAGGCTCCCACTCACCACTCACTATACACTCACACTCTCACACTCACTATACACTATACACCACACTCACTATACACCCACACAGACACACACATCTTAGAGAGGAGCGTCAGGAGGATGGACAGGCTCCCACTCACCACTCACTATACACTCACCACACACCACACTCACTATACACTCACACTCTCACACTCACTATACACTATACACCACACTCACTATACACTCACACAGACACACACATCTTAGAGAGGAGCGTCAGGAGGAGGGACAGGCTCCCACTCACCACTCACTATACACTCACACTCTCACACTCACTATACACTCTCACACTCACCACACCACACTCTCACTATACACACACCACACTCTCACACTCACTATACACCCACACTCACACTGACACACACATCTTAGAGAGGAGCGTCAGGAGGAGGGACAGGCTCCCACTCACCACTCACTATACACTCACAATCACACACTCACCACACACCACACTCACTATACACTCACACTCACCACACTCACTATACACTATACACCACACTCACTATACACACACACATCTTAGAGAGGAGCGTCAGGAGGAGGGACAGGCTCCCACTCACCACTCACTATACACTCACACTCTCACACTCCCCACACACCACACTCACTATACACTCACACTCACCACACTCACTATACACTCACACTGACACACACATCTTAGAGAGGAGCGTCAGGAGGAGGGACAGGCTCCCACTCACCACTCACTATACACACACCACACTTACACACTCACTATTCACTCACACTCACCACACTCACTATACACTCACACTGACTCACACATCTTAGAGAGGAGCGTCAGGAGGAGGGACAGGCTCCCACTCACCACTCACTATACACACACCACACTCACACACTCACTATACACAATACACTCACACTCTCACACTCACTATACACTATACACTCACACTCTCACACTCACTATACACTATACACCACACACTCACACTGACACACACATCTTAGAGAGGAGCGTCAGGAGGAGGGACAGGCTCCCACTCACCACTCACTATACACTCACACTCTCACATTCACTATACACTCTCACACTCACCACACCACACTCACTATACACTCACACTGACACACACATCTTAGAGAGGAGCGTCAGGAGGAGGGACAGGCTCCCACTCACCACTCACTATACACTCACACTCACACACTCACCACTCACTATACACCACACTCACTATACACTATACACCACACACTCACACTCACCACACTCACTATACACTCACACAGACACACACATCTTAGAGAGGAGCGTCAGGAGGAGGGACAGGCTCCCACTCACACAGGCTCACCACACTCACTATACACTCACACTCACTATACACTATACACCACACTCACTATACACTATACACCACACACTCACTATACACCACACTCACTATACACTATACACCACACTCACTATACACTCACACAGACACACACATCTTAGAGAGGAGCGTCAGGAGGAGGGACAGGCTCCCACTCACACAGGCTCACCACACTCACTATACACTATACACCACACTCACTATACACTTTACACCACACACTCACACTCACTATACACTCACACTCACTATACACTATACACCACACTCACTATACACTCACACTGACTCACACATCTTAGAGAGGAGCGTCAGGAGGAGGGACAGGCTCCCACTCACCACTCACTATACACACACCACACTCACACACTCACTATACACAATACACTCACACTCTCACACTCACTATACACTATACACTCACACTCTCACACTCACTATACACTATACACCACACACTCACACTGACACACACATCTTAGAGAGGAGCGTCAGGAGGAGGGACAGGCTCCCACTCACCACTCACTATACACTCACACTCTCACATTCACTATACACTCTCACACTCACCACACCACACTCACTATACACTCACACTGACACACACATCTTAGAGAGGAGCGTCAGGAGGAGGGACAGGCTCCCACTCACCACTCACTATACACTCACACTCTCACACTCACTATACACTCTCACACTCACCACACCACACTCACTATACACTCACACAGACACACACATCTTAGAGAGGAGCGTCAGGAGGAGGGACAGGCTCCCACTCACCACTCACTATACACTCACACTCTCACACTCCCCACACACCACACTCACTATACACTCACACTCACCACACTCACTATACACTCACACTGACACACACATCTTAGAGAGGAGCGTCAGGAGGAGGGACAGGCTCCCACTCACCACTCACTATACACACACCACACTCACACACTCACTATACACTCACACTCACCACACTCACTATACACTCACACTGACTCACACATCTTAGAGAGGAGCGTCAGGAGGAGGGACAGGCTCCCACTCACCACTCACTATACACACACCACACTCACTATACACAATACACTCACACTCTCACACTCACTATACACTATACACTCCCACTCTCACACTCACTATACACTATACACCACACACTCACACTGACACACACATCTTAGAGAGGAGCGTCAGGAGGAGGGACAGGCTCCCACTCACCACTCACTATACACTCACACTCTCACATTCACTATACACTCTCACACTCACCACACCACACTCACTATACACTCCCACTGACACACACATCTTAGAGAGGAGCGTCAGGAGGAGGGACAGGCTCCCACTCACCACTCACTATACACTCACACTCTCACACTCACTATACACTCTCACACTCACCACACCACACTCACTATACACTCACACAGACACACACATCTTAGAGAGGAGCGTCAGGAGGAGGGACAGGCTCCCACTCACCACTCACACACTCACTATACACACACCACACTCACACACGCACTATACACTCACACTCTCACACACAGCTTAGAGAGGAGCGTCAGGAGGAGGGACAGGCTCCCACTCACTATACACTCACACTCTCACATTCATATACACTCTCACACTCACCACACCACACTCACTATACACTCACACTCTCACACACATCTTAGAGAGGAGCGTCAGGAGGAGGGACAGGCTCCCACTCACCACTCACTATACACTCGCACTCACACACTCACCACACACCACACTCACTATACACTTTCACCACTCACTATACACTCACCACTCACTGTACACTCACCACTCACTATACACTCACACTCTCACTATACACTCACCACACACCACACTCACACACTCACTATACACTCTCACCACTCACTATACACTCACACTCTCACTATACACTCACCACACACCACACTCACACACTCACTATACACTCTCACCACTCACTATACACTCACACACTCACCACTCACTATACACTCACACTCTCACTATACACTCTCCACACACCACACTCACACACTCACTATACACTCTCACCACTCACTATACACTCACACACTCACCACTCACTATACACTCACACTCTCACTATACACTCACCACACACCACACTCACACACTCACTATACACTCACACACTCACCACTCACTATACACTCACACTCCCACTATACACTCACCACACTCACACACTCACTATACACTCTCACCACTCACATTCTCACTATACACTCACCACACACCACACTCACACTCTCACTATGCACCACACTCACACTGACACACACATCTTAGAGAGTAGCATCAGGAGGAGTGACAGGCTCCCACTCACCACTCACTATACACTCACCACTCACTATACACTCACCACACACTATACACCACACTCACTATACACTATACACCACACTCACACTGACACACACATCTTAGAGAGGAGCGTCAGGAGGAGGGACAGGCTCCCACTCACCACTCACTATACACTCACACTCTCACTATACAATCTCACACTCACACACTCACCACTCACCACACTCACACAGACACACACATCTTAGAGAGGAGCGTCAGGAGGAGGGACAGGCTCCCACTCACCACTCACTATACACTCACACTCTCACTATACACTATACACCACACTCACTATACACTCACACGCTCACCACACTCACACACTCACTATACACTCACACTCTCACTATACACTATACACCACACTCACTATACACTCACACGCTCACCACACTCACACACTCACTATACACTCACACTCTCACTATACACTCTCACACTCACCACACTCACACACTCACTATACACTCACACTCTCACTATACACTCTCACACTCACACACTCACCATACTCACTATACACCACACTCACACAGACACACACATCTTAGAGAGGAGCGTCAGGAGGAGGGACAGGCTCCCACTCACCACTCACTATACACCACACTCACACACTCACTATACACCACACTCACCACACACTATACACTCACACACTCACACTCACCACACACCACACTCACTGTACACCACACTCACACAGACACACACATCTTAGAGAGGAGCGTCAGGAGGAGGGACAGGCTCCCACTCACCACTCACTATACACTCACACTCACACACTCACCACTCACTATACACCACACTCACTATACACTATACACCACACACTCACACTCACCACACTCACTATACACTCACACAGACACACACATCTTAGAGAGGAGCGTCAGGAGGAGGGACAGGCTCCCACTCACACAGGCTCACCACACTCACTATACACTCACACTCACTATACACTATACACCACACTCACTATACACTATACACCACACACTCACACTCACTATACACCACACTCACTATACACTATACACCACACTCACTATACACTCACACAGACACACACATCTTAGAGAGGAGCGTCAGGAGGAGGGACAGGCTCCCACTCACACAGGCTCACCACACTCACTATACACTATACACCACACTCACTATACACTTTACACCACACACTCACACTCACTATACACTCACACTCACTATACACTATACACCACACTCACTATACACTCACACTGACACACACATCTTAGAGAGGACCGTCAGGAGGAGGGACAGGCTCCCACTCACACAGGCTCACCACACTCACTATACACTCACACTCACTATACACTATACACCACACTCACTATACACTCACACAGACACACACATCTTGGAGAGGAGCATCAGGAGGAGGGACAGGCTCCCACTCACACAGGCTCACCACACTCACTATACACTCACACTCACTATACACTATACACTATACACCACACTCACTATACACCACACTCACACTGACACACACATCTTAGAGAGGAGCGTCAGGAGGAGGGACAGGCTCCCACTCACACAGGCTCACCACACTCACTATACACTCACACTCACTATACACTATACACCACACTCACTATACACTCACACTCACTATACACTATACACCACACTCACTATACACTACACACCACACACTCACACTCACTATACACTCACACTCACTATACACTATACACCACACTCACTATACACTCACACTGACACACACATCTTAGAGAGGAGCGTCAGGAGGAGGGACAAGCTCCCACTCACACAGGCTCACCACACTCACTATACACTCACACTCACTATACACTATACACCACACTGACTATACACTATACACCACACACTCACACTCATTATACACTCACACTCACTATACACTATACACCACACTCACTATACACTATACACCACACTCACTATACACTCACACAGACACACACATCTTAGAGAGGAGCGTCAGGAGGAGGCACAGGCTCCCACTCACACAGGCTCACCACACTCACTATACACTCACACTCACTATACACTATACACCACACTCACTATACACTCACACAGACACACACATCTTAGAGAGGAGCGTCAGGAGGAGGGACAGGCTCCCACTCACCACTCACTATACACTCACACTCACACACCACACTCACTATACACCACACTCACACTGACACACACATCTTAGAGAGGAGCGTCAGGAGGAGGGACAGGCTCCCACTCACACAGGCTCACCACACTCACGATACACTCACACTCTCACACTCACTATACACTATACACCACACACTCACACTCACACAGACACACACATCTTAGAGAGGAGCGTCAGGAGGAGGGACAGGCTCCCACTCACACAGGCTCACCACACTCACTATACACTCACACTCACTATACACTATACACCACACTCACTATACACTATACACCACACACTCACACTCACACAGACACACACATCTTAGAGAGGAGCGTCAGGAGGAGGGACAGGCTCCCACTCACCACACACTATACACCACACACCACACTCACTATACACCACACTCTCACTATACACTCACACTCACTCACTATACACCACACACCACACTCACTATACATCACACACACTCACACTGACTCACCACACACTATACACCACACACCACACTCACTATACACCACACACTCACTATACACTCACACTCACTATACACCACACACCACACTCACTATACACCACACACACTCACACTGACTCACCACACACTATACACCACACACCACACTCACTATACACCACACACTCACTATACACTCACACTCACTATACACCACACACCACACTCACTATACATCACACACACACTCACTATACACCACACAGCACACTCACTATACACTCACACAGGCTCACACTCACACTGACTCACCACACACACACTCACACTGACTCACCACACACTCTCACACCACTCACCACACACCACACTCACTATACACCACACACTCACTATACACTCACACTCACACAGGCTCACCACACACTCACACAGACACACACATCTTAGAGAGTAGCGTCAGGAGGAGGGACAGGCTCCCACTCACCACACACTATACACCACACACCTCACACACACACTCACACTGACTCACCACACACTCTCACACCACTCACCACACACCACACTCACTATACACCACACACTCACTATACACTCACACTCACACAGGCTCACCACACACTCACACAGACACACACATCTTAGAGAGTAGCGTCAGGAGGGGGGACAGGCTCCCACTCACCACACACTATACACACACACTCACACTGACTCACCACACACTCACTATACACCACACACTCACACTGACTCACCACACACTCACTATACACCACACACTCACACTGACTCACCACACACTATACACACACACTCACACTGACTCACCACACACTATACACACACACTCACACTGACACACACATCTTAGAGAGTAGAGTCAGGAGGAGGGACAGGCTCCCACTCACCACACACTCACACTGACTCACACACTCACTATACACCACACACTCACACTGACACACCACACACTCACTATACACCACACACTATACACACACACTCACACTGACTCACCACACACGCACTATACACCACACACTCACACTGACTCACCACACACTATACACACACACTCACACTGACTCACCACACACTATACACACACACTCAGACTGACTCACCACACTCACTATATACCACACACTCACACTGACTCACCACACACTCACTATACACCACACACTCACACTGACTCACCACACACTCACTTTCCACCACACACTCACACTGACTCACCACACACTATACACACACACTCACACTGACTCACCACACACTCACTATACACCACACACTCACACTGACTCACCACACACTCACTATACACCACACACTCACACTGACTCACCACACACTATACACACACACTCACACTGACTCACCACACACTAAACACACACACTCACACTGACACACACATCTTAGAGAGTAGAGTCAGGAGGAGGGACAGGCTCCCACTCACCACACACTCACACTGACTCACACACTCACTATACACCACACACTCACACTGACACACCACACACTCACTATACACCACACACTATACACACACACTCACACTGACACACACATCTTAGAGAGTAGAGTCAGGAGGAGGGACAGGCTCTCACACTCACCACACACTCACACTGACTCACACACTCACTATACACCACACACTCACACTGACACACCACACACTCACTATACACCACACACTATACACACACACTCACACTGACACACACATCTTAGAGATTAGAGTCAGGAGGAGGGACAGGCTCCCACTCACCACACACTCACACTGACTCACACAGGCTCTCACACACTCACTATACACCACACACTATACACACACACTCACACTGACACACACATCTTAGAGAGTAGAGTCAGGAGGAGGGACAGGCTTTCACACACTCACCACACACTATACACACACACTCACACTGAAAACACAGGCTCTCACACACTCACTATACACTCACACTGACTCACCACACACTGACACACACAGGCTCTCACTCACACACACACCACTCACCATACACACACCACTCACACAGACACACACAGGCTCTCACACACTCACTATACACTATACAGCACACACTCACACCACTCACACAGACACACACATCTTAGAGAGTCGAGTCAGGAGGAGGGACAGGCTCTCACACACTCACTATACACCAGATACTCACTCACAGACTTACCACTGACAGGCTCACATACCCTCACTCACTCACCGCTCGCCGCTCACACTGACACAGGCTCACACACACTATACACCACACACTATACACTATATACTCACTCACTCACTCACCGCTTGCACAGGCTCACACACACTCACCACACACCATACACTATACACTCACATTCACTCACCGCTCACAGACTCACACACACCATACACTATTCACTCACACTCGCTCACCGCTCACACACACTCACCATACACTATACACTCACACTCACTCACCGCTCACACAGACTCACCGCACACCGACACACACAGGCTCACCATACACTATACACTCACACTCACTCACCGCTCACACTGACACACCACTAACACAGGCTCACACACACTATACACCACACACAAACACTCACTCACTCACCGCTTACACAGACTCACACAGGCTCACTATACACTCACACTCACTCACTCACCGCTCACACAGGCTCACCATACACTATACACTCACATTCACCACTCACACGGGCTCTCACACACTCGCTCACCACTCACACAGACACACACAGGCTCACCATACACCACACACTATACACTCACACTCACTCACTCACACAGACTCACCATACACCACACACTATACACTCACACTCACTCACCACTGACACAGGCTCACACAGACACCAGACACCACACACTATACACTCACACACACAGGGACGGGGCAGCACTGGGAGCAGGCAGCTTACACACACTCACCATACACTACACACTATACACTACATACACCACACACTATACACTACACACTCACACACACAGGGAGGGGGCAACACTGGGAGCAGGCAGCTCACACACACTCACTCACCACTCACTGACACACACACACTCACCATGCACCACACACTATACACTATACACTCACACACACAGGGAGGGGGCAGCACTGGGAGCAGGCAGCTCACACACACTCACCACACACTCACCATACACTACACACTCACACACACTCACCACACACACTACACACTCACTCACCACTCACCATACACTACACACTCACCACACACTACACACACACACACTCACCATACACTACACACTCACTCACAGTCACTCCCCACACTCACCATACACTACACACTCACACACACTCACCATACACTACACACTCACTCACCACACACCACTCACTGACACACACAGGCTCACCATACACCACACACTATACACTATACACCACACACTATACACGATACACTCACACACACTGGGAGGGGGCAGCACTCGGAGCAGGCAGCTCACACACACTCACCATTCACTCCCCACACTCACCATACACTACACACTCACCATACACTACACACTCACACACACTCACCATACACTACACACTCACTCACACACTCACCACATACTACACACTCTCACTCACCAGTCATACAGACTCACCACTCACCAAACACCATACAGACACACACACAAACAGGGAGGGGGCAGCACTGGGAGCAGGCAGCTCACACACACTCACCATACACTACACACACTCACTCACCACTCACTGACACACACTGACTCACCATACACCACACAGGCACAGGGAGGAGGCAGCACTAGGAGCAGGCAGCTCACACACACACTCATCTTACACTACACACACTCACTCACCACTCACTGACACACAGACTCACCACACACCATACACCACACAGACACACTCACAGACACAGGGAGGGGGCAGCACTGGGAGCAGGCAGCTCACACACACACACTCACCACACACTACACACACACACACACCACACACCATACATCACACAGACACCAGACACACTCACAGGGAGGGGGCAGCACTGGGAGCAGGCAGCTCTCACACACACACACACACTCACCATACACTACACACACTCTCACTCACTCACCACACACCACTCAACAGACTCACCACACACCATACACCACACAGACACACACACACAGGGAGGAGGCAGCTCACACACTCACCATACACTACACACATTCACTCACACTCACTGACACACACTCACCACACACCATACACCACACAGGCACCAGACACACTCACACACACAGGGAGGGGGCAGCACTGGGAGCAGGCAGCTCACACACACTCACTACACACTCACACACTCACTCACACTCACCATACACTACACACACTCACACACACTTACCATACATCACACTTACTCACCACTCACTGACACACACTCACCACACACCACACAGACACCAGACACACTCACACACATAGGGAGTGGGCAGCACTGGGAGCAGGCAGCTCACACACACTCACACTCACACTCACCATACACTTCACACACTCACCCTCACTCACCACTCACACAGACTCACCATTAACCACACAGGGAGGGGGCAGCACTGGGAGCAGGCTGCTCACACACACTCACCATACAGTACACACACTCACCATACACTACACACACTCACCATACACTACACACACACACTCACTCACCACTCACTGACACAGACTCACCATACACCATACACCACACAGACACCAGACACACACACACTACTCCACACACTACACACACACACACTCACCATATACTACACACCACACACTCACACACACACTCATCATACACTACACACACACACACTCACACACATACCATACACCATACAGACACCAAACACAGGGACAGACAGGGAGGGGGCAGCACTGGGAGCAGGCAGCTCACATACACACTACACACTCACACACACACACACAATCACCATACAGACTCACCACACACTATACACCAGACACAAGGAGGGGCAGCACTGGGAGCAGGCAACTCACACACACACTCACCACACACTACACACTACACACTCACCATACACTAGACACTCACACACACACACACACTGCACACTCACCATACACTAGACACTCACACACACACACTACACACTCACCATACACCACACACACTCACCATACAGACACCATTCACACAAGGAGGGGGTAGCACTGGGAGCAGGCAGCTCACACACACTCACCACACACTCACACTCACCATACATTACACACACTCACACTCACCATACACTACACACCACACACTACATACTCACACACACACTCACCATACACTACACACACATTCACCATACACTACACACTCTCACACACACTCACCATACACTACACACTCTCACACACACTCACTACACACCACACACTACACACTCACACACTCAACATACACTAAACACCACACACTACACACTCACACACACATTCACCATACACTACACACCACACACTACACACACTCACACACACTCCCCATACACTCCACACACTCACCATACACGACATACACACACGCACAATACACTACACACTCATACTGACACACACACTCACACACACACTATACACTCACACTCATACGCTCACCATACACTACACACACACACACACACCACACACTCACCACACACCACTCACACAGACTCACCACACAGACACAGGGAGGGGGCAGCACTAGGAGCAGGCAGCTCACACATACTCACCACACACTATACACTCACCATACACTACACACTCACCATACACTACACACACCACACACACTCACCATACACCATACAGACACCAGACACACAGGGAGGGGGCAGCACTGGGAGCAGGCAGCTCACACACACTCACCTCACACTCACCATACACTACACACACACACTCACCATACACTATGCACCACACACCACACACTACACACACACTCACCACATACTACACACTCACACACAGACTCAACACACACTACACACACACTCTCACCACACACTACACACTCACCATACACTAAACACCACACTACACACTCACACACACTCACCATACACTAAACACCACACACTACACACTCACACACACTCATCATACACTACACAGCACACACTACACACACACACTCTCCACATACACTCCACACACACACACTCACCATACACTACACACTCACACACACGATACACACTCACACACTCATACTCACACACACATTCACACTCACCATACACTAAACAAAGTCACTATATACTCACATGCTCACCATACACTACACACACACACCACACACTCACCACACACCACTCACACAGACTCACCACACAGACACAGGGAGGGGGCAGCACTAGGAGCAGGCAGCTCACACATACTCACCACACACTATACACTCACCATACACTACACACTCACCATACACTACACACACCACACACACTCACCATACACCAGACAGACACCAGACACACAGGGAGGGGGCAGCACTGGGAGCAGGCAGCTCACACACACTCACCTCACACTCACCATACACTACACACACACACATGCACCATACACTATGCACCACACACCACACACTACACACACACTCACCACATACTACACACACACTCACCACATACTACACACTCACACACAGACTCAACACACACTACACACACACTCTCACCACACACTACACACTCACCATACACTAAACACCACACTACACACTCACACACACCATACACTAAACACCACACACTACACACTCACACACACACTCATCATACACTACACAGCACACACTACACACACACACTCTCCACATACACTCCACACACACACTCACCATACACTACACACTCACACACACGATACACACTCACACACATGATACACTACACACTCATACTCACTCACACACTCACACTCACCATACACTAAACACAGTCACTATATACTCACATGCTCACCATACACTACACACACACACCACACCCTCATCACACACCACTCACACGGACTCACCACACAGACACAGGGAGGGGGCAGCACTGGGAGCAGACAGCTCACACATACTCACCACACACTATACACTCACCATACACTACACACTCACACACTCACTATACACTACTCACACACACACTCACCATACACTACACAGACACCAGACACACAGGGAGGGGGCAGCACTGGGTGCAGGCAGCTCACACACATTCACCATACACTACACACTCACACACTACACACTCACACACTGCACACTACACACTCACACACACCACACACCATACACCATACAGACACCAGACACACAGGGAGGGGGCAGCACTGGGAGCAGGCAGCTCACACACACACTCACCATACACTACACACTCATACACACATTCACCACACACTACACACTAACACTCACACCATATACCGACTGACACCAGACACACAGGGAGGGGGCAGAACTGGGAGCAGTCAGCTCACACACACACTCACACTACACATACCATACAGACTCACCACACAGACGTGGGGGGGGGGCAGTGTGCAGCACTGGGAGCAGGCAGCTCACACATACTCACCATACACTACACACTCACACACACTCACTCCCCACACTCACCACACACACCACACACTCACACACTACACACACACACTCACCATACACTACACACTCACACACACTCACCATATACTACACACTCACTATACACTACACACACACACACACTCACCATACACTACACAGACACCAGACACACAGGGAGGGGGCAGCACTGGGTGCAGGCAGCTCACACACATTCACCATACACTACACACTCTCACACTGCACACTACACACTCACACACATCACACACCATACACCATACAGACAAACACCAGACACACAGGGAGGGGGCAGCACTGGGAGCAGGCAGCTCACACACACACTCACCATATACTACACACACACATTCACCACACATTACACACTCACACACACCATACACCATACAGGGACTGACACCTGACACACAGGGAGGGGGCAGCACTGGGAGTAGTCAGCTCACACACACACACACTACACACACCATACAGACTCACCACACAGACTCACACAGACATGGGGGGGGGGGGGGGTGCAGCACTGGGAGCAGGCAGCTCACACACACTCACCATACACTACACACTCACACACACTCACCACACACACCACACACTCACACACTACACACACACACTCACCATACACTACACACTCGCACACTCACCATATACTACACACTCACTCCCCACACTCACCACACACTATACACACTCACACTATACACTCAAACACACACTCACCATACACTATACACTCACACACACTACACACTCACACACTCACCATACACTACACACTCACACACTACACACACACACACTCACACACACTACACACTACACACACACTCACCATACACTACACACTACACACACACACCACACACACACACGACACAGACTCACCATACAGGGACAGACACCAGACACACAGGGAGGGGGCAGCACTGGGAGCAGGCAGCTCACACACACTCACCATACACTACACACTCACACACTACACACTCCACATTCACACACACACTCACCATACACTACACACACACACACACACACACCACTCACCACACACTACACACACACACACACACCACACTCACCACACAGACTCACCACACAGATACCAGACACACAGGGAGGGGGCAGCACTGGGAGCAGGCTGCTCACACACACTCACTATACACTACACACTCACACACTACACACTCCACATTCACACACACACTCACCATACACTACACACTACACACACACCACTCACCACACACTACACACTACACACACACACACACCACACTCACCACACAGACTCACCACACAGATACCAGACACACAGAGAGGGGGCAGCACTGGGAGCAGGCTGCTCACACACACTCACTATACACTACACACTCACACACTACACACACACACACACACACACCACAGACACAGGGAGGGGGAACACTGGGAGCAGGCTGCTCACACACACTCACCATACACTACACACACACACACTACACACACAGACACAGACACACACCACAAACACAGGGAGGGGGCAGCACTGGGAGCAGGCAGCTCACACACACTCACCACACACTAGACACTCACACACACTCACCATACACTACACACACTCACACACACCACACAGACTCACCACACACACCACACACACACAGGGAGGGGGCAGCACTGGGAGCAGGCAGCTCACACACACTCACTACACATTCACCATACACTCACACACACTCACTACAGACACAGGGAGGGGGCAGCACTGGGAGCAGACAGCTCACACACACACACACACCATACACTACACACTCACACACACCATACACTACACATTCACACACACACCATACACTACACACACACACACTCGCCATATACTACACACACACACACACACACACACACACACTCGCCATACACTACACACACACGACACGCACATCACACAGACTCACTACACAGGGGGCAGCACTGGTAGCAGGCAGCTCACACACACTCACCATACATTACACACTCACTCACACACTACAGACACACACAAACCATACACTACACACTACACGCTCACACACACACAGACATAAGGAGAGGGCAGCCCTGGGAGCAGGCAGCTCACACACACTCACTACACACTCACCATACACTACACACTCACTACACTCACACACACACACTCACCACACACACAAGGAGGGGGCAGCACTGGGAGCAGGCAGTTCACACACATTCACCATACACTACACACTCACACTCACTACACACACACACACCACACACACACTCACTACACAGACACAGGGAGGGGGCAGCACTAGGAGCAGGCAGCTCTAACACACACTCACCATACACTACACACTCACTACACACTACACACACACACTCACTACACACTCACCACACACTACACACACACTCACACAACACTCACCACACACACTCACCACACACTACACATACACACTCACTCACACACCATACACAGACAGACACAGGGACGGGGCAGCACTGGGAGCAGGCAGCTCATTCACACTCACCACACACTACACACTCACTCACACACTCACCACACACTACACACACACTCACTCACACACTCACCACACACTACACACACACTCACTCACACACTCACCACACACTACACACACACACACTCACACTCACCACACACATGCACTCACACCACACACTCATTACACTCACTACACACTCACTCACACACTCACTCACACACTCACCATACACTACACACACACACTCACTCACACACACACTCACCACACTCACACACACACTCACTAACCACACTCACTACACACACACTCACCACAAACTACACACTCACTCACCACACACTCACTACACACACACTCACCACACACTACACATACACACACACTCACCACACACTACCTACACACACTCACATCACACTCAGTCACTCATACACTACACACACTCACTCACACACTACACACACTCACTCACACACTACACACACACACTCACACACTACACACACTCACTCACACACTACACACACACACTCACACACTACACACACACACTTACACACACACTCACTCACCACACACACACTGCACACTCACTCACTACACACTACACACACACACACTCACACATATACTCACTCACCACACACACTCATCACACACTCACTACACACTCACTCACACACTCACTCACACACTCACCATACACTACACACACACACTCACTCACACACACACACACTCACTACGCACTCACTCACCACACTCACTACACACACACTCACCACAAACTACACACTCACTCACCACACACTCACTACACACACACTCACCACACACTACACATACACACACACTCACCACACACTACACATACACACACACTCACCACACACTACACACACACTCACTCACACACACTCACCACACACACTCACTCACACACACTCACCACACACACTCACATCACACTCAGTCACTCATACACTACACACACTCGCACACTACACACACTCACTCACACACTACACACACTCACTCACACACTACACACACACACTCACTCACACACTACACACACACTTACACACACACTCACTCACCACACACACACTGCACACTCACTCACCACACACTACACACACACTCACTCACACACTCATCACACACTCACTCACCACACACTCACCACACACTCACTCACCCTACACGCACACTCACTCACCACACACTCACTTACACACTCATTCACACACTACACACACTCACTCACACACTACACACACTCACACACTCACTCACACACACACACACTCACTCACACACTACACACACTCACACACTCACTCACACACACACTCACTACACACTCAAAATTCATTCACTCAACACACACTCAAAATTTACACACACACTCACTCACCATACATGCACACTCCACACACTCACCACACTCACTCACTACACACTCATTCACACACTCACTCACACACACACTCACTCACCACACACTCACTCACTATACACACACACATACACTCACCAGACACACACACACACACTCATCACACACTCACCACACACTCACTCACCACACACTACACACACTCATCACACACACACTCACTCACCACACCCTACACACTCACTCACCACACACACATGCTCACCACACACTCACTCACTCACCACACACACTCACTCACGCCACACTCACTCACCACACACACACTCACCACACACACTCACCACACACACACTCACTCACCACACACTCACTCACTCAACACACACTACACACACACACACCACACACACACTCACTCACCAGACACTCAACATACACTACACACTCACTCACCAAACACAAACTCACTCACTCACCACATACTACACACTCACTCACCACACACACACTCGCTCACCACACACTCACTCGCTCACCACACGCTCGCTCACCACACACTCACTCGCTCACCACACACTCACTCACCACACACACACTCGCTCACCACACACACTCGCACACCACACACTCGCTCACCACACACTCACTCGCTCACCACACACTCACTCACCACACACTCACTCACCACACACACACACTACTTACTCACCACTCACACTACACACACTCACTCACCACACACACACTCACTCACTCACCACACACAGACTCACTCACCACACACTACACACCACTCACCACACACACTCACACCACACACTAACACTCACTCACTACACACTCACTCACTACACACTCACTCACTACACACTCACTCACCACACACCACACACTCACTCATCACTCACTCACCACACACACTCGCTCACCACACACACTCACTCACCACACACTACACACTCACTCACCACACTACACTCATTCACCCCACACACATTCGCTCGCCACACACTCACTCGCTCACCACACACTCACTCACCACACACTCACTCACCACACACACACTCACTCACTCACCACTCACACTACACACACACTCACTCACCACACACACACACACTCACTCACCACACACTCACCACACAGACTCACTCACCACACACACTCACTCACCACACACTGCACACACACTCACCCCACACACACTCACCACACACACACTCACTCACCACACACTACACACTCACTCACCACACACACAATCACCACACACTACACACTCACTCATCACTCACTCACAACACACACACTCGCTCACCACACACACTCACCACATACACACACTCACACACTACACACTCACTCACCACACACTACACACTCACTCACCACACACTCACTCACTCACCACTCGCTCTCACACACACACACACTCACCACACACTCACTCACCACACACACTCACTCACCACACACTACACACACACTCACCCCACACACACTCACCACACACACACTCACTCACCCACACACTACACACTCACTCCACACTACACACTCACTCCACACTACACACTCACTCCACACTACACACTCACTCACCACACACTACACACTCACTCATCACTCACTCACCACACACACACTCGCTCACCACACACTACACACTCACTCCACACTACACACTCACTCCACACTACACACTCACTCACTACACACTCACTCACCACACACTACACACTCACTCATCACTCACTCACCACACACACTCGCTCACCACACAAACTCACCACACACTACACACTCACTCACCACACAACACACTCACTCACCACACACTACACACTCACTCACCACACACTACACACTCACTCACCACACACACTCACTCCACACTACACACTCACTCACCACACACTACACCCTCACTCACCACACACTACACACTCACTCACCACACACTCACTCACCACACACTCACTCACCGCACACTCTCACACACACTCACCACTCACTCACCACACACTCACTCACTCACCACACACTCACTCACCACACACTCACTCACTCACCACACACTACAAACTCACTCACCACACACACACTCACTCACCACACACTCATCACACACACACACTCACTCACCAACCACTCACACTACACACACTCACTCACCACACACACACTCACTCACTCACCTCACACTCATCACACACAGACTCACTCATCACACACACACTCACTCACCACAGACTACACACACACTCACCACACACACTCACTCACCACACACTACACACTCACTCACCACATACACACCCACTCACTACACACTCACTCACCACACTACACACTCGCTCACCACACACTACACACTCACTCACCACACTACACACTCACTCACCACACTACACACTCACTCACCCCACACACATTCGCTCACCACACATTCACTCGCTCACCACACACTCACTCACCACACACACACTCACTCACTCACCACTCACACTACACACACACTCACTCACCACACACACACTCTCACTCACCACACACTCACCACACACACACTCACTCACCACACACTACACACACACTCACCCACCACACTACACACTCACTCACCACACACACACTCACTCACTACACACTCACTCACCACACACACACTCGCTCACCACACACACACTCGCTCACCACACACACACACACTCACTACACACTCACTCACCACACTACACACTCACTCACCACACGACACACTCACTCACCACACACACATTCGCTCACCACATATTCACTCGCTCACCACACACTCACTCACCAGACACACACTCACTCACTCACCACTCACACTACACACACTCACTCAGCACACACACACACTCACTCACTCACCACACAGACTCACTCACCACACACACACTCACTCACCACACACTACACACACACTTACCACACACACACTCACTCACCACACACTACACACTCACTCACCACACACACTCACTCACTACACACTCACTCACCACTCACTACACACTCACTCATCACTCACTCACCACACACACACTCGCTCACCACACACAGTCACTCACCACACACTACACACTCACTCACTACACTACACACTCACTCACTACACTACACACTCACTCACCACACACTACACACTCACTCACCACACACTACACTCTCATTCACCACACACTCTCACACACACTCACTCACTCACCACACACTCACTCACCACACACACTCACTCACCACACACACTCACTCCACACTACACACTCACTCCACACTACATACTCACTCACTACACACTACACACTCACTCATCACTCACTCACCACACACACTTGCTCACTACACACACACTCACTCACCACACACACACTCACTCACCACACACACTCACCACACACACTCACCACACACTACACACTCACTCCAAACTACAGACTCACTCACCACACACTACACACACACTCACCACACACTACACACTCACTCCACACTACACACTCACTCACCACACACTCACCACACACTCACTCACTCACCACACACTCACTCACTCACCACACACTACACTCACTCACCACACACACACTCACTCACTCACCACACACACACTCACTCACTCACCACACACTCATCACACACACACTCACTCATCCAACACACATTCACTCACCACACACTCACTCGCTCACCACACACACTCACTCACCACACACTCACTCACCACACACTCACTGACTCACTCACCACACATACTCACTCACTCACCTCACACTCACCACACACAGACTCACTCACCACACACACTCACTCACCACACACTACACACACACTCACCACACACACACTCACCACACACTACACACTCACTCACCACTCACTCACTCACCACACACTACACACTCACTCATCACTCACTCACCACACACACACTCGCTCACCACACACAGTCACTCACCACACACACACTCACCACACACACACACACACTCACCACACACTACACACTCACTCACCACACTACACACTCACTCACCACACACTACACACTCACTCACCACACACTACACACTCACTCACCACACACTACACTCTCACTCACCACACACTCACTCACCACTCACTCTCACACACACTCACTCACTCACCACACACTCACTCACCACACACACTCACTCACCACACACTCACTCCACACTACACACTCACTCACTACACACTACACATTCACTCATCACTCACTCACCACACACACTTGCTCACTACACACACACTCACTCACCACACACACACTCACTCACCACACACTACACACTCACTCCAAACTACAGACTCACTCACCACACACTACACACTCACTCACCACACACACTCACCACACACTACACACTCACTCCACATTACACACTCACTCCACACTACACACTCACTCACCACACACTACACACTCACTCACCACACACTCACTCACCACACACTACACACTCACTCACCACACACTCACCACACACTCATCACACACACACTCACTCATCCAACACACATTCACTCACCACACACTCACTCGCTCACCACACACTCACTCACTCACCACTCACAGTACACACACACTCACTCACCACACATACTCACTCACTCACCTCACACTCACCACACACAGACTCACTCACCACACACAGACTCACTCACCACACACAGACTCACTCACCACACACTACACACACACTCACCACACACACACTCACCACACACTACACACTCACTCACCACTCACTCACTCACCACACACTACACACTCACTCATCACTCACTCACCACACACACACTCGCTCACCACACACAGTCACTCACCACACACACACACTCACCACACACACACACTCACCACACACTACACACTCACTCACCACACACTACACTCACTCACCACACACTACACACTCACTCACCACACACTACACACTCACTCACCACACACTACACTCTCACTCACCACACACTCACTCACCACTCACTCTCACACACACTCACCACTCACTCTCACACACACTCACTCACTCACCACACACTCACCACACACTCACTCACTCACCACACACACTCACTCACCCCACACTACACATTCACTCCACGCTACACACTCACTCCACACTATACACTCACTCACTACACACTCACTCACCACACACACACTCACCACACTACACACTCACTCACCACACACTACACACTCACTCACCACACACTACCCACTCACTCACCACACACTCACTCACCACTCACTCTCACACACACTCACCACTCTCTCACCACACACTCACTCTCTCACCACACACTCACTCACTCACCACACACTACACACTCACTCACCACACACTACACACTCACTCACCACACACTACACACTCACTCACCACACACAACACATTCACTCACCACACACAACATTCACTCACCACACACAACACTCACTCACCACACACTACACACTCACTCACCACACTCACTCACCACACACTACACACTCAATCACCACACACTCACTCACCACACATTCACTCACTCACCACACACTACACACTCACTCACCACACACACTCACTCACTCACCACACTCATCATACACACACTCACTCACCCAACACACATTCACTCACCACACACTGACTCGCTCACCACACACTCACTCACCACACACTCACTCACCACACACTCACTCACTCACTCACCACTCACACTACACACACACTCACTCACCACACACACACTCACTCACCTCACTCACCACACACAGACTCACTCACTACACACACAATCACTCACCACATACCACACACACACTCACCACACACACACTCACCACACACTACACACTCACTCACCACACACAACACATTCACTCACCACACACAACACTCACTCACCACACACAACACTCACTCACCACACACTCACTCACCACACACTACACACTCACTGACCACACACTACACACTCAATCACCACACACTCACTCACCACACACTCACTCACCACACACTCACTCACTCACCACACACTACACACTCACTCACTCACCACACACTCATCACACACACACTCACTCATCCAACACACATTCACTCACCACACACTGACTCGCTCACCACACACTCACTCACCACACACTCACTCACCACACACTCACTCACCACACACTCACTCACCACTCACACTACACACACACTCACTCACCACACACAGACTCACTCACTACACACACACTCACTCACCACATACCACACACACTCACCACACACACACTCACCACACACACACTCACTCACCACACACTACACACTCACTCACTCACCACACACTACACACTCACTCATCACACACACACTCGCTCACCACACACAGTCACTCACCACACACACACACACACACACTCACCACACACAACACACTCACTCACCACACACACTCACTCACCACACTACACACTCACTCACCACACATTACACACTCACTCACCACACATTACACACTCACTCACCACACACTACACTCTCACTCACCACACACTCTCACACACACTCACCACTCACTCACCCCACACTACACACTCACTCCACACTACACACTCACTCCACACTACACTCACTCCACACCACACTCACTCCACACTACACACTCACTCACCACACACTCACTCACCACATACTACACACTCACTCACCACACACACTCGCTCACTACACACACACTCACTCACCACACACACACTCACTCACCACACACACACTCACCATACACTACACACTCACTCCACACTACACACTCACTCACCACACACTACACACTCACTCACCACACATTACACACTCACTCACCACACACTCACTCACCACTCACTCTCACACACACTCACCACTCACTCACCACACACTCACTCACCACACTCACTCACCACACACTCACTCACCTCACACCACACACACACTCACCACACACTACACACTCACTCACCACACACTACACACTCACTCACCACACACTACACACTCACTCACCACACACAACACATTCACTCACCACACACTCACTCACCACACACTACACACTCAATCACCACTCACTCACCAGGCACACTCACTACACACTCAATCACTACACACTCACTCACCACACAAACACTCACCACACACACTCACTCACCACACACTACACACTCACTCACCACACACACTCACTTACTCACCACACACACTCACTCACCACACACACTCACTTACTCACCACACACTACACACTCACTCACCACACACACTACACACTCACTCACCACACACTACACACGCACTCACTCACCACACACTACACACGCACTCACTCACCACACTACACACTCACTCACCACTCACCACACACTACACACTCACCACACACTACACACTCACTCACCACACACTTCACACGCACTCACTCACCACACACTACACACGCACTCACTCACCACACTACACACTCACTCACCACTCACCACACACTACACACTCACCACACACTCAACACTCACTCTCACACACACTCAACACTCCTTCTCACACACACTCACTCACCACACACTCACTCACCACACACACTCACTCACCACACACATTCACTCACCACACACCCACTCACTCACCACACACACTTACCACACACTCATTCACTCACCACACACACTTACCACACACTCATTCACTCACCACACACACTTTCCACACACTACACACTCACTCACCACACACACACTCACCACACACACTACACACTCACTCACCACTCACTCACCACACACACTACACACGCACTCACTCACCACACACTACACACTCACTCACCACACACTACACGCTCACTCACCACACACTACACACTCACTCACCACACACTCACTCACCACACACTCACTCAACACTCACTCTCACACACACTCACTCACCACACACTCACTCACCACACACACACTCACTCACCACACACACATTCACTCACCACACACCCACTCACTCACCACACACACCCACTCACTCACCACACACTCACTCACCACACAGTACACACTCACTCACCAAACAGTCAAAATTCACACATTAATACATACACTCAAAATTCATACACACACACCACAGACACAAAATTCACACTCAGACATACACTCAAAATTCACATACACTCAAAATTCACACAGACATACACTCAAAATTCACGCACACACTCACACAGACACACTCAAAATTCACACACTCAGACATACACTCAAAATTCACACAAACACTCATTCAGACATACACTCAAAATTCACACACACTCACACTCAAAATTCACACACTCACCACACTCAAAATTCACACACTCACCACACACTCAAAATTCGCACACGCACACACACACACTCACCACACACTGAAAATTCACTCCCTCAGACATACACTCAAAATTCACACACTCACCACACACTCAAAATTCACACACACACACACAAAATTCACACACACTCACCACACACTCAAAATTCACACACTCAGACATACACTCAAAATTCGCACAACCACCACACATCACACACTCAAAATTCACACACACACTCACTCACCACACACTCAAAATCCACCACTCAGACAAACACTCAAAATTCACACACTCACCACACACTCAAAATTCACACACACACTCACTCACCACACATTCAAAATTCACACACTCAGACATACACTCAAAATTCACACACACACCACACACTCAAAATTCACACACACCCAAAATTCACACACTCACCACACACTCAAAATTCACACACACACACTCAAATTCACACACACATACTCACCACACACTCAAAATTCATTCACTCAACACACACTCAAAATTCACACACACACACTCACTCACCACACACTCAAAATTCACACACACTCACTCACCACACACTCAAAATTCACACACACACTCACTTTGAATTACACTCACACAGACACACACTCAAAATTCACACACCACACACTCAAAATTCACACAGAACACACTCACTCACTCAGAATTACACTCACATAGAGGCACACTCAAAACTAACACACACACCACACACGCAAAATTCACGCACAAACACTCACTCACTCAGAATTACACTCACATAGAGACACACTCAAAACTAACACACACACCACCCACGCAAAATTCACACACTCACTCACTCAGAATTCCAGTCAAAATTCATACTCACTCACACACATTCACTCACTCAGAATTACACTCACATAGAGACACACTCAAAATTCACACACACACCACACTCAAAATTCACACACACAAACACTCACTCACTCAGAATTACACTCACATAGAGACACACTCAAAACTAATACACACCACACACTCACAATTCATACTCACACACACCACACACTCACTCACTCAGAATTACACTCACTCAGAATTACACTCACACACACACTCAAAATTCACACACCACACAAAATTCTCTCACACACACTCAAAATTCACCCTCACACACTCACTCAAAATTCACACACACACCCTCAGAGTTCTCACACTCACAAAATTCACACACTCAAAATTCACGCGCACACAAAATTCACACACTCACTCAAACTTCACACACACCACACATGCACTCAAAATGTACACACACCACACTCAAAAATTCACACATACACACACACAATTCACTCACACACCACACTCTCCAAATTCACACACTTGAACATTCAAAATTCACACACATTCAAAATACTCTCACTCACTCAAAATTCACATACACCACTCACACGGAATTCACTCACACACCCAACAACCAAGATTCACACACACACTCAAAGTTCACACACACCACACTCACTCAAAATTCACACACACAACACTCACACTCACTCAAAATTCACACACTCACTCAAAATTCACTCACTCATACTCAAAATTCACACACTCACATTCACTCAAAATACACACACACATATAATTCACTCACTCAAAATTCACTCACACTTCACACACACATGCAACACATACACACTCTCAAACTCAAAATTCACACACACACACACACCACATGCTCTCACTTACTCAAAATTCACACACACATGGACATTCTCAAAAGTCACACCGGCTTACTCATAATTCACTCAGTCACATCCTAAAAATTTACACACGTTCTCAAAATTCGCACACACCACCCACAAAATTCATACATATGTTCACACTCACACACACACACACTCAAAATTCACATACACACATTCCACACACTCAAACTTCATACACTCCACAGACTCACACACTCAAAATTCACACACACACACCACAGACCCACACTCACTCAAAATTCACACACATTGACCTTCTCAAAAGTCGCAGTCTTACTCATAATTCACACACACTCAAATTCTAAAACGTCACACACAAATCACATTTTGAAGGTTCACACACTCACAAACTTAAAATTCACACACACCCACCTTCTCAAAATTCATAAACACACCACACACAAAATTCATTCATATGCTCACCCTCACACACATACACTCACTCAAAATTCACACAAACATTCATTCTCAAAATTCATACTCTTACTCATAATTCACACACACTCACATTCTAAAAATTCACACACTTCCACAAAATACGCTCAAATTTCCAAAATTCACACACATACATATTCAAAACTCTCACACACACACTTACATACTCAGACTTCACACACACACCATCATCTCAACATACACACACACACCCATCTCAACATACACACACACACCCATCTCAACATTCTCACACACACACACGCACGTCTCAACATTCACACACACTCATCTCAACATTCACACACACGTCTCAACATTCACACACACGCACGTCTCAACATTCACACACACGCTCATCTCAACATTCACACACACACTCATCTCAACATTCAAACACACAGACACGATTATCTCAACATTCAAACACACAGACACGATCATCTCAACATTCACACACACACTCATCTCAACATTCACACACACAGACACGTTCATCTCAACATTCACACACACGCTCATCTCAACATTCACACACACACTCATCTCAACATTCAAACACACAGACACGATCATCTCAACATTCACACACACACATCTCAACATTCACACACACACTCATCTCAACATTCACACACACACACTCATCTCAACATTCACACACACAGACACGTTCATCTCAACATTCACACACACACACACACACACTCATCTCAACATTCACACACACACACACACACTCATCTCAACATTCAAACACACACGCACTTATCTCAACATTCACACACACACGCTCATCTCAACATTCACACACACGCAGGCTCATCTCAACATTCACGCAGGCTCATCTCAACATTCACACACTCATCTCAACATTCACACACACACACACACTCATCTCAACATTCACACACACACACATCTCAACATTCACACACACACACGCTCATCTCAACATTCACACACACGCACGCTCATCTCAACATTCACACACACACACTCATCTCAACATTCACACACACACACACTCATCTCAACATTCACACACACACACGCTCATTTCAACATTCACACACACACACTCATCTCAACATTCACACACACACACACTCATTTCAACATTCACACACACACACTCATCTCAACATTCACACACACACACTCATCTCAACGTACACACACACGCTCATCTCAACATACGCACACACGCTCATCTCAACATACACACACACGCTCATCTCAACATTCACACACACACTCATCTCAATATTTACACAAACACACTCATCTCAACATTCAAACACACACACGCTCATCTCAACATACACACACACGCTCATCTCAACATTCACACACACACACGCTCATCTCAACATTCACACACACACACGCTCATCTCAACATTCACGCACACACACACTCATCTCAACATTCACACACACACATCTCAACATTCAAACACACACACGCTCATCTCAACATTCACACACGCGCACGCGCATCTCCACATTCACACACACACACGCTCATCTCAACATTCACACACACACACTCATCTCAACATTCACACACACACGCTCATCTCAACATTCACACACACACACGATCATCTCAACATTCACACACGCACATCTCAACATTCACACGCACGCACATCTCAATATTCACGCACACACACTCATCTCAACATTCACACACACACACTCATCTCAACATTCACACACACGCACGCTCATCTCAACATTCACACACACACACTCATCTCAACATTCACACACACACACGCTCATCTCAACATTCACACACACTCATCTCAACATTCACACACACACACTCATCTCAACATTCACACACACACACTCATCTCAACATTCACACACACACGCTCATCTCAACATTCACACACACACACGCTCATCTCAACATTCACACACACTCATCTCAACATTCACACACACACACGCTCATCTCAACATTCAAACACACACGCACTCATCTCGACATTCACACACACACACACACGCTCATCTCAACATTCAAACACACACGCACTTATCTCAACATACACACACACACACACACGCTCATCTCAACATTCACACACACGCACGCTCATCTCAACATTCACACACACACACACACTCATCTCAACATTCACACACACACGCTCATCTCAACATTCACACACACACACTCATCTCAACATTCACACACACACGCTCATCTCAACATTCACACACACGCACTCATCTCGACATTCACACACACACACGCTCATCTCAACATTCACACACACACGCTCATCTCAACATTCAAACACACACGCACTTATCTCAACATACACACACACACACACGCTCATCTCAACATTCACACACACGCACGCACATCTCAACATTCACACACACACACTCATCTCAACATTCACACACACACACTCATCTCAACATTCACACACACACGCTCATTTCAACATTCACACACACACAGACACGTTCATCTCAACATTCACACACACACACTCATCTCAACGTACACACACACGCTCATCTCAACATACACACACTCATCTCAACATTCACACACACACACGCTCATCTCAACGTACACACACACGCTCATCTCAACATACACACACTCATCTCAACATTCACACACACACACACTCATCTCAGCATACACACACACGCTCATCTCAACATACACACACACGCTCATCTCAACATTCACACACACACACACTCATTTCAACATTCACACACACACAGACACGTTCATCTCAACATTCACACACACTCAGCTCAACATTCACACACACACACGCTCATTTCAACATTCTCACACACAGAGACACGTTCATCTCAACATTCACACACACACGCTCATCTCAACATTTCAGCACACACACTCATCTCAACATCCTCACACACACACGCTCATCTCAACATTCTCACACACACACACACTCATCTCAACATTCACACACACACACGCTCATTTCAACATTCACACACACACACTCATCTCAACATTCACACACACACACACTCATTTCAACATTCACACACACACACACTCATCTCAACATTCACACACACACACTCATCTCAACGTACACACACACGCTCATCTCAACATACGCACACACGCTCATCTCAACATACACACACACGCTCATCTCAACATTCACACACACACTCATCTCAATATTTACACAAACACACTCATCTCAACATTCAAACACACACACGCTCATCTCAACATACACACACACGCTCATCTCAACATTCACACACACACACGCTCATCTCAACATTCACACACACACGCTCATCTCAACATTCACACACACACACACTCATTTCAACATTCACACACACACACATCTCAACTTTCACACACACACACACGCTCATCTCAACATTCACACACACACTCATCTCAACATTCACACACACACACATCAACATTCTCACACACACACACGCTCATCTCAACATTCATACACACACACGCTCATCTCAACATTTCCACACACACACTCATCTCAACATTCACACACACACACGCTCATCTCAACATTCACACACACAACCATCTCAACATTCACACACACACACATCTCAACATTCTCACACACACACACACGCATCTCAACATTCACACACACACACACACACGCTCATCTCAACATACACACACGCTCATCTCAACATTCACACACATACTCATTCAACATTCACACACACACTCATCTCAACATTCACACACACGCTCATCTCAACATTTCCACACACGCACTCATCTCAACATTCACACACACATTCATTTCAATATTCACACTCATCTCAACATTCACACACACACACACTCATCTCAACATTCACACACACACACACGCTCATCTCAACATTCACACACACACTCATTTCAACATTCAAACACAAACACGCTCACCTCAACATTCTCACACACACACACTCATCTCAACATTCCCACACACACACACGCTCATCTCAACATTCATACACACACACTCATCTCAACATTCACGCACACGCTCATCTCCACATTCACACACACACACACACATCTCAACATTCACACACACACTCATCTCAACATTCACATGATCAGCTCAACATTCACACAAACACAGACACTTTCATCTCAACTTTCACACACACACACTCATCTCAACATTCCCACACACACATACACACACATACACGCTCATCTCCACATTCCCACACACACACACACACTCATCTCAACATTCACACACACACACACACTCTCATTCTCAAAATTCACACAAATGCTCTCATCCCAAAATTCTCACACACACAACACACGCACACCTCAAAATTCACGCACACCTCAAAATTCACGCACACACACATCTCAAAATTCACACAGTCACTTTCTCAAAATTCACACAAACACTCTCATCTCAAAATTCGCGCACACACTCTCATCTCAAAATTTGCACATACTCATCCCAAAATTCACACACATATCTCAAAATTTACACATACACCTCTCAAAATTCACACACACACATCTCAAAATTCACACACACACTCCCATGTCAAAATTCACACATGTACTCTCATCTCAAAATTCACACACACACTGACTCTCAAAATTCACACACTTAAATTCTATAAATTCACACACAAAATTCACACACACACACAAACACACAAAATTCACAGCCACACACTGACTGACTGGCTCCAGATCCCCTCACTCTCACACATATTCAAATTTCTTGTTCTGTCATTCACAGACTCACATTTACACACACTCAAAATTTTCACATTTATCGATATACTCAAATTCTTGCACACGCACAAATTTTTCACACACTCAAAACTCTCTCTTACACACACATGGACTCAAGATACTCACACACACTCTAAAGTCTCACACTTGCCATGTTTGCACTTAAGATACTCACTAATATTCATGATTTGGAGATGCCGGTGTTGGACTGGGGTGTACAAAGTTAAAAATCACACAACACCAGGTTATAGTCCAACAGGTTTAATTGGAAGCACACTAGCTTCAGGTGATGAAGGAGCGTCGCTCCGAAAGCTAGTGTGCTTCCAATTAAACCTGTTGGACTATAACCTGGTGTTGTGTGATTTTTAATACTAATATTCACATCTACATTCAAGATATGCACACATTGATACCAACAGCCACACCACTTCCACACAAGATACACGCAGGTTCACTAACATTCAGATACACTGACGTATTCTCAGATAAATCACTGACATTCACACACTCCTACTCAACATACACACACTCCTACTCGAGATATACACTAATGCACGCTCTGACATACTCTCAGACCCACACACAGTCAAACTGAACACTAACACCTATACTCTCAGATTCTCATTAACACTGACTCATAATGACATACTCTCCGAAATCCACTCACTCATTCAGATGCACAGATATTTACTAATATTCACACACACACACGCACACACGTACTGAGATACACACTAACACTCTCATACTCAGATACTCACTGGTATTCACACATCCTGACACTCTCAAACACACACAAATACTCACCAACATCTCCATGCACTGAGAATCTCTCATTTTTACACATACACACACTTTTAGATACACTCATCAGATTTACTGTCGGATGTGCACAAACATTTGAGCACACATCCACTCTCAAATACTCACAGACACTAACAAATACATGCATAGATACAGTCATACTCTCAAGTACATACCCTCAGACAATTACTCTTCCATACTGTAACATAGACAAATTCACAGACACTCATCAACATTCAAACGCAGACTTGCCATCTCTCAGATACTCATTAACATCCACAGATAGATACTCAAATATACAAAAACATTGCCTAACATACTCTCAGTTCCATACTCATGCTCACTGATACTCAGACACACACTCAATCAGATATGCACCAACATTCACACACACACGTTTTATAGCTATGTGTATGTATGTGTCTTCAGATGTACCCACATTCATATACTCACAATCATTCGCTTACACAGACAGTCAGATGAAAGGCTTTCACCCAAAACGTGATTTTCCTGCTCCTGGGATGCTGCCTAACCCGCTGTTCTTTTCCAGCACCACTCTCTTGACTCTGATCTCCAGCATCTGCAGGCCTTGTTTTTGCCAAACTCAGTAACATTCATTCACTCAGACACGTACTAACATTCACACTCAGGCACCCGCACACTAACACAGATACAAACATCCACACTCATTCAGACACACTTTCGTACAGACACAAACACTCACAGATACACCAGTTCAGTCACATTCACTTAGACACACAAATTCACCCTCACTCAGACAGACCCACACTTGTACGCACTCAGACACACTCTCAGACAGACACAAACATTCACACTCACTCGGACACACATTTGCAAACTCCGAATAACACACACACAAACATTCAGAATGGACACAGCTAAAGCGTGCAAGCACACTCAAAATGGTCTGAGCTGAAGTGTCTGTACATGCGCACACAACCAGGACAAACAACAACTGTGTACAGAGGCTGAGTGCAAACAGATCATTAACAAAGTGTGAATTGTGCCCATAAGTATAAGACTGACTGAATGGATGTCAGTTTTAAATGAGGCTTTTGCTTTGATCATTTTTACTTCACCACACCAGACTGAAATGTCTGATGATTATTTCAAATAGATGTTTGATTTGCAGAAAGTGCAGTGACCAGGCAGGCTCAAATTTGCCATTCCCTCTGAGGAGTTCACTGACACAGTGCGAGCTGTGTTCTGCATTGCTGCCTGAAAGAGCAGTTTCTCTTGACTGGGAACTTTGAGAAGACCATTGGGCAAATGCTTGAAGGACAAACATTTACAAGACTTTGAAGAAAGAGCAAGAGATAATAATTATGGAAGTGCAGGCAACGAGAGGCAAAGAGCCTTCTTCGCACTGTAAGATTCTACTTGCTGCTTTTGAGAACAACATCTCTGCTTCCACTGAACCAGGTGAGAGCACACTGCTTATGGCTGTCAAGGCCATCACAATCCTGAGTTCTTCTGCTTCCTGCTTCTACCAGTAGCCTGCTGGAAATGATCTACCACACACACACATACACACATGCATTTCTCTCGTGTGATAATTTTGTTACTGAAGAGGTCAATCAGAATGAGAAACCGCTTGGATCTCCCACATCAGTTGGCTTCCCCAGGACAACAGAACCGCAGAGTGCACATATTTGGAAATTTACCCACCCTCAGATCACGTGTTACAAATTATTCTCATCCCTCAGTTTTCAATTCATATGGAACATCCAACAGGCATTCACACCTGTCTGCCGAAGACATGAAGACCATAAGACATAGGAGCAGGAATTAGGCCATTCAGCCCATCAGGTCTGCCCAGCCATTCAGTTATGATTGATAAGTTTCTCAACCCCCATTCTCCTGCTTTCTCCCTCTCACCCTTGAGCCCCTGGACACTGAAGAACCTATTTCAGTCTTAAATATACTCAATAACCTAGCCCACACTGCCTTCTGTGGCAGTGAATTCCATAGATTCACCACTCTCCGGCTGAAGATGTTTCTCCTTATCTCAGTTCTAAAAGGTCTTCCTTTTACTCTAAGGCTGTGCCCTCTGGTCCTTGTCTCTCCCACCAATAGAAACATCTCCCCAACATCCACTCTGTGCAGTATTCCGTATATTTCAATTAGGTCTCCCTCATCTTTCTAAACTCCATCGTCCAGAGTCCTCAAATGTTCCTCGTATGTTAAGCTTTTCATTCCTGGGACCATTCTCGTGAACCTCCTCTGAACACGCTCCAAGGCCAGGAAATCCTTCCTGAGATATGGGGCCCAAAACTGCACACAATCCTCCGAGTGTGGTCTGGAATCTGCCAGGGGATATTTATTCTGGGACATCCGTTTTCAGCCAGTCCTGCTTGGCTTTTCTCTCCCGATCCCCATTGGGAAGAGTGTTTGCCTCGGAGTTCTTGAATCCCTCACCATGACCTCCAAAGGTGCCTTGAGCCTCCAATATTTCATTGTCCAATTCATGATGACTCCAACGACAGTGCTGTTCACTGTCAGCTCCAGGTTATCATGACCCCCCACTTCACTCAGACAATTCAGAAGTCGATTGTTGCTGTTGTGTCCAAGCTAAAAGGTCACAGCCAAGCCATCTCCACTAACTTGTAATTCCTAACCTGCACATCGCCTCCCTATTGATTGCAAGTTGAAATGTTACCTTTCTGGTCAGTGCACCAACTCAGAGAAATAAATTGTAAACTCACGGAGGGATGCACTCATCTGACTAATTGAGCTCACATTGAGAGGCACTCAGTGATAAGACAACACAGGAAACGAAAACAGAAAGTTCTGGAAAGACTCAGCAGGTCTGACAGCATCTGTGCAGAGAAATCAGAGTTAACATTTCAGGTCCAGTGACCCGCCTTCAGAATACAACACAGAGAAGTGAATTAGATTAGATTAGATTACATTAGATTAGATTACATTACAGTGTGGAAACAGGCCCTTCGGCCCAACAAGTCCACACCGACCCGCCGAAGCGCAAACCACCCATACCCCTACATTTACCCCTTACCTAACACTACGGGCAATTTATCATGGCCAATTCACCTGACCCTGCACATCTTTGGACTGTGGGAGGAAACCGGAGCACCCGGAGGAAACCCACGCAGACACGGGGAGAACGTGCAAACTCCACACAGTCAGTCGCTTGAGGCGGGAATTGAACCCGGGTCTCTAGCGCTGTGAGGCAGCAGTGCTAACCACTGTGCCACCGTGCCGCCCAATGTACTCATTGTAAGTAGCACAGTACACACCGCACTTTCTGAGGCATGCAATATGGGAACAACGCAACACTGGGATGGAAGGGAGTCACACAACAATGAGAAATGCTGTGGTTCCATAACATACCCCATGTTGAAACATGCGCAACATCCAAATCACGCCAGCTTGTTGGCTAAAGGAACAAAACAGGGGCAATGATCTTAATCCTCATGACTGAATCATAAATTTTCTCACATTTATTTTGGGAGCTGAGGATGGAGGAGACAGGAAAGGAGAGCTGAGGGAGATTTATGATGAATCGGAAAAGAAGTCAAGAGTTATCTTTGCTCTGTGAATATCAGTGATCAGTCACTTTGACAAAGGAGAGGAGACCTTATTCAGTTTGATGAGTGGCTTCATCAGTTGAACACAGATACATTCATGAATATGAGAGAGTGAAAACTGGAGCTACTCCAGGAGAGTACAGAGTCAATTATGATTCTCATACAAACAAATAATACTTCCAGTGACTGCAAGGAAGGGCTATAAGATTTTAAGTCTTATGACTTTTATTGTCACACGTGAACTAAAACTGACATTGCCTAAACACCACGCAGTGGTTCACCTAAAGCTACAGAAAAGATTCCCCATTGAACTTGTAAAAAAAAATCAACCTCCCTGGTTTTCCTTTATTTAAAGGGGCAAGTAAACATTTTAATAGAAATTTTTTAAAAAATGAATTTAAAGAATAAAAAATGAAACAGGTGTCACAGGTTGACAGGGACATTAAGAAGGCATTTCGCATCCTTGCCTTCAATATCAGACATTTGAGTATCGGAGTTGGGATGTCATGTTGAGGTTATACAGGACGTTGGTGAGGCCTCTCCTGGAGCACTGTGTCCAGTTCGGGTCGCCCCGTTCTGGGAAGAATATTATTAAATTGGAGAGGGTTCAGAAAGATTTACTGGGATATTGCCAGGAATAAAGGTTTTGAGATATAAAAATAGAAGGGAACGACAGGGACTTTTTTCACTGGAGCGTAGGAAGTTGAGGCATGACCTTACCGAGGTTTATGAAACCATGAGGGGCATTTATAAAATTTATAAAATCCATGCTGTATGACCCTATGACTCTCTGCTCTGTGATTCATAAGATTTGCATTTCTGTATCACTTTTCATAACCACGGAGTGGCTTGAAGGACTTTACAGGCAATACAGCACATATTGAAATCTGGTCATTATTGTAACGCATGAAATGCAGTAGCCAAATTAGAAGGCATATTCTCAAACACAGAAACGTGATAGTTGTTTGTGTGATTTTGATTAAGGAATTAATATTTCCCAAAATTTCATGAAAACCCCCTTTCTCGTCTTCGATTTGCCACCACAAGATCATTTACATTCACCTGAGCAGACAGATGGGGCCTATCTCACTGAAAAGGCAGATGGTGCAGCACTTCCTCAGTGCGGTTGAAAGGATTATGATGATGAAGATAAGGAAGTGGTTCAGAATGGTCTTATCTGCAATCAAGACCATTGAACTTGAAAAGTCTTTTTCACATAAAAAAGAAGTTTGAAGAGTGGCTGTGAAATTTATATGGAGGATAGGCCAAGGGATCAAGTAATAATGGCAACGCACACAGGGAGAGAATATAGGCTAGTTATGATGGGGTTTGGAATCAAGAGGATCCTCAGAGCAGAGGCTGAGAGATTCAAAGAGGCAGGGTCTTGGTAAATTGGATTGAGGTGAAGTGTTGGAAGAATTAGGAAAATAGAGGAAAGAACGTCCGAACGGAAGGATGTTGTGAAACTTGAAAGAATTCAAAAAAGCTTTACAAGGATGTTGCCAGAGTTGGAGGGAGATGTTGAAGAAGCTGGGGCTGTTTTCCCTGGAGAGTCGGAGGCTGAGGGGTGATCTTCCAGAGGTTTATAAAATCAGGAGGGGCATGATAGGATAAATAGGCAAAGTCTTTTCCCTGGGCTGGGGGAGTCCAGAACTAGAGGGGCATAGGTTTAGGGTGAGAGGGGAAAGATATAAAAGAGACCCAAGGGGCAACGTTTTCACGCAGAGGGTGGTACGTGAATGGAATGAGCTGCCAGAGGATGTGGTGGAGGCTGGTACAATTGCAACATTTAAAAGGCGTTTGTATGGGTATATGAAGAGGAAGGGTTTGGGGGGATATGGGCCGGGTGCTGGCAGTTGGGACTAGATTGGGTTGGGATATCTGGTGAACATGGAAGGGTTGGACCGAAGGGTCTGTTTCTGTGCTGTACATCTCTATGACTCTATACCTCAGGTGTTGTGATGATAGAAGTCACACGGCACCATAAACACGTGGTTGGGACAGCTAAAGACACTAAAGGGATCTTTAACTACCTTTTTGATCCACGTGAGCATAGCAGAGGGACTAGAGGATGTGGTGATGGTCGACAAATGCCCTCAGTAGGTTGCGAATAAAAAGCAAACAATCTGGTCAGAGTTCCCACTTCTGTTGATTACTGAATACTGATATGACGATGCTTCACCATTTAATGTTTTGTTTAAAAACTGAAGTTCTGAATCGTGGAAAAACGGATTTATTTCATGCTTAGTTGAGGTAACTGGATTGTTTTCTTCTAGTTAATTGAAAGTTCTCTGTGGAGCAATTTAAAAAGCAATCTTTCGAGAAAACATACAATGGCTTGTCTTGCTGCAGACTTCCTGCAGGGGCTCTTGGCTGGGAGTTTCTGTGGTCTTCAGTTGGGGAAAAGGCCTGTGAGAAATGGACTGCCCGGTAATCTCTTCTGTCTGTGAAAAAAGAGCCCACTCAGTGAGGGTGGAAGGTGAATCCAACTGAAGAGACCTGTTCTTCTTCTCAAGATTGTATTTCCTGAGCAAGCTATGTCTGTGAAGACTTTAGATTGAGCTGTGTTTGTGAAGACTTTAGTGAGAGAAAGCGTGGCTTTGTGCAAGGAAGGGTGTCTTTCATAAACCTGATTGAGTTTTTTGAGGAAGTGACAAAGACAATTGATAAGAGCAGGGCAGCAGATGTCTGAATGGACTTCAGCAAGGCGTTTGACAAAGCCCCTCATGGCAGGCTTATATGAAAGGTAAAGTCACACGGAATCCAGGGTGAGCTGGTAAGATGGTTACAGAACAGGCTCAGTCGTAGAAGACAGAGAGTAGTGGTGGAAAGGTGATTTTCTGACTGGAGATCTGTGACCAGTGGTGTTCCACAGGGATCAGGACTGAGATACTTGTTGTCTGTAATGGATATAAATAACTTTGGAGAGAATGTAGATGACCTGATTATTCAGTTTGGTGGAGGTTGGGGGAGATTGGGGGAGGTGCGGGAAGTCAGGAGGATTGCCAGAGGATACAGCAGGATATCAATAGGCTGGAGACTGAGGTGGAGAAATCACAGATGGAGTTTACTCTGGACAAATGTGAGGTGATGCATTTCGCAAGATTGAATGCAGGAGGGAAGTAAACAGGAAACGGCAGAATCTTAAACAGCAGAGAGGTCGAGGTTCACAGATCCACAGTTCCCTGAAAGTGGCCATACAAGTGGATAAAGTGGTCAAGAAGTGTACATCACGCTTACTTTCATCAGTCAGGACATAGGATATAAAAACTCGCAGTTCACTGTGGACCTTTAGTTCAGTCACGTTTGTAATTTGCATACAGTCCGACTTGCCACACTCGGGAAGGATGTGAAGGCTTTGAAGAGGGTACAGAAGTGATTTTCCAGGATGGTACCTGGTTTGGAGAATATTAGCAATGAGGAGAGATTAGATAAACTTGTTTTCATTTGAACGTCAAAGCAAGTTGGGGGTGGGGGGTGGTTCCCGATATACACTTACAAAATTATGAGAGACATGGACAGAATGGATTGTCAGTGGGGTTTTTTTCCCCAGGATAGAAATGTCAATGATGAGGGAACTTAGGTTTAAGGCAAAAAGGGGATAAGTTTATAGGAAATGTGAAAGGCAGATTTTTTTTTTTATACAGAGATCGGTAAGTGCCTGGAATGGCTGCGAGAGGGTGGTAGAGGAAGATGTAATAGCAACACTTAAGCAGCAGTTTGACAAATCTATGAATAGTCAGGGAATAGAGGGAGATGGACTGCAGAGAGGCAAAAGGTTTTCAGTTTAGTTGGGGAATCACTTATCAGCACAGTCTTGGTGGGCCAAGACTGTGTTCTAAACCAGGTTGAAAGAACTTTCTTTTAAAATCTGATACTAATAAATATCAAATTGGCCATGTCAGTAGCTGGGACAAATATCTTTATTGCATGCTGTGATCTGTGTAGTTGTGGACGAAAGCAACAGTGCATCTTCCCGCCTCAGTCGGAACAATTCCTAGTTGGCCATTGAAGAAATGCATGTTGCCAGAACTCAGATTCAGGGTGAGGTGTGGTAATGTATGAGGTCACTGCTGATAATCGCTGGCCGAGACCACACATGACACTGGAGGTCACCTGACGCCTGGAATTGAGGTTTGAAAGGAATTGTATCTTCAGGAGAAGATGAGAAACGCACCATTCGTCCAAAGAATAACTTTTCCAGCCTCAGGCAAAACTTCGGAGAAAAAGAGATAACAAGACTCTATCTCTGACACACTACTGAGAGTAAATTTTCTTTGACATTGAGTCGTATTCTGCCTAATTGAAACCTGATTAGCATGGAGTCATAGAGATGTCCAGCATGGAAACAGACCCTTCGGTCCAACCCGTCCATGCCAACCCAATCTCGTCCCACCTGCCAGCACCCGGCCCATATCCCTCCAAACCTATTCATACACCCATCCAGATGCCTTTTTAATGTTGCAATTGTACCAGCCTCCACCACATCCTCTGGCAGCTCATTCCATACACGTACCACCCTCTGCGTGAAAACGTTGCCCCTTAGGTCTCTTTTATATCTTTCCCCTCTCACCCTAAACCTATGCCCTCTAGTTCTGCACTCCCCGACCCCAGGGAAAAGACTTTGCCTATTTACCCTGTCCATGCCCCTCATAATTTTGTAAACCTCTATAAGGTCACCCCTCAGCCTCCGACGGTCCAGGGAAACAGCCCCAGCCTGTTCAGCCTCTCCCTGTAGCTCAATCCCTCCAACTCTGGCAACATCCTTGTAAATCTTTTCTGAACCCTTTCAAATTTCTGGAAGGAGACCAGAATTGCATGCAATATTCCAACAGTGGCCTAACCAATGTCCTGTACAGCCGCAACATGACCTCCCAACTCCTGTACTCAATACTCTGACCAATAAAGGAAAACATACCAAACGCCTTCTTCACTATCCTATCCACCTGTGACTCCACTTTCAAGGATCTATGAACCTGCACTCCAAGGTCTCTTTGTTCAACAACACTCCCCAGGACCTTACCATTAAGTGTACAAGTCCCGCTAAGATTTGCCAAAATGCAGTACGTCACATTTATCTAAATTAAACTCCATCTGCCACTTCTCAGCCCATTGGCCCATCTGGTCCATATCCTGTTGTATTTTTGTACAATTCATTTGTTTTGACAAAAGTCGAGTTAGATCTTAAACTTTAAAAAGCAGGTGGAGCTCCTTGCCCTGAAGTTGTATCACAGTAAAATGCCTGATATTGACATTTTACCATCCATGCATGAACATTTCCTAACTGGAGTCTACCAGAAGGCTTTCAAAGGTGCAGAGTGCTCATGAGGCCATGGTGATCAATTGTCATGGGTTTTCCAGGGATACCCTAGAATTTGGCCATTCTAATCATGGGATAACATTTATCCTGGATTCTTCTGTGCAACAGCTGGGAAATTGCTCAGTCTTCTCTTGCCAATACCTGCTTTCCAAACATAGAATCACAGAACCCCGACAGAGTGGAAACACGCCCTTTGGCCCAACATGCCCACACTGACCTTTTGAAGAGTAGCCCACCCAGACCTATTCCCCTACCATACGACTCTATGTTACCCTTGACTAATACACCTAACCTACATGTGCAGTGTGCTCCTGTGCATGAACCACACTGCCCAGAATACTCCTCACCAGAGTTCTCTGACTTAGATGGACAGGTCCTTGGAAGCCAACAGTAGCAGCTTAGTGGCACAGTAGGGACACTCTCAGGCCTTATAACAGAAGGGCCCTGTCCAGCACAAGTTGATGGGAGGCAAGGTTCAGGGCAGGCTCTGGGACATGCTGGGAAGAGGTTTCGGGAGAGTGATTTCGGAGTCTGTGGAGGGGTGGAGGAAGAAGCAAGGTGCCCTTGTGCACTTGGGATCCAGCATCATGTGAAGCTTCAAATAAACAGCATGCAGTCTCATCAGGATCAATGAGGTCGATTGCAAGTAATGAATCGTTGTGATGGGCAGTGTCTTTTCTCTGCAGAATACATGTGATCCTCCTTCTATAAATCAAGAGGGGAAGGAAGAAAGTAATCTGGAGAAATTACGATCACCAGGGAAGTACTGAGCAAACTGATGGAGCTGTGACTGACAAGTCACTCAGCCCTGATGAACTTAAGTGTTAAGAGTGCGGTGCTGGAAAAGCACAGCAGGTCAGGCAGCATCAAGGAGCTGGGGAATCAACGTTTCAGGCGTAAGCCCTTCATGAACTTAACCCTCGGCTCTTAAAAGGGGTGGCTATGAGGTAGTGGGTGCATTGGTGTTAATTTTCTAACATTTATGAAGGTCTGGAAAAGTTCCATCAGACTGCAAAGTCGCAAATATAACCCCTCTATTCAAGAAAAAAATATGGCAGAAAACAGCAAACCACAGGCAGGTCAGCTTGCTCATGTCTCACTCGAACATAACCATCACCATCACCTTCCTGACCTCCCAAGCTCCAAATCTGTTAAGCACACTCCCCTGGTCTTGCCGTACCCTCTGCTCATTTTCCTGGTAGAATGCCCCTGATTCTTTTGCCCCAAGGGTAGGCCATCCCTGCATGAAACACAGATAATGGAGTAATAGAATCTTTAAGTCAAATTGAAATAAAATTTTAATGACCAGCAGATATCCTGAGCCAGACAGTAAATGCTGGACTGCAATAAATAACACATGTGCACCAGAAACACCCACCATGGATGCATAGAAACACTGCTGTCACCCTTCATGACATCTCTGGAACTGTGTTGACTGAAGGCTTGCACCGATTCCATCAATTACTGTTGAACTGCCAACTTTTCATCTTCAGCAGAACTTCGTCTGATAAATGAAGACATGGTACTTTTCTTCTGATGTGGAGAATACCTTTCAGCAATGAATTCCATTGTATTGAACTGTCATAATAAATAGATGGGATAATAAATTGAACATAGGATAAAATCTTTTGGACTGGTGGTTAGTTTCCTCCATGAGAACTTCAAAGTTGGTCGATCTTGACCGAACTATTTGCAAGTCATGCCATGCAGTCTTCAGCTGTGGGTTGCAAATTGATGCACAAACATTCTAAACTGCTTTATCCAAGATGGCGGAGAAGGAATCGGGAGTGTTTGGGCTCCTAAACCAGGGGTTTGTCCATCCATCCACTTTTCCTCTTGTTTTTCTGAAATTTTCTTCCTCTCCCATCTTTTTGAAGATTTCTTTAAACTTATGTTGGAGCAGCTGGAGACAGAGTGGAGTGGGCTGGAGGCTTTGTAGAGTGTCTGAGAGCTGGAGGGGAGTGGGCAGGAGGCCTGGAGTGATGTGGAGGGCTGAGAGATGGAGGGGAGTGGGCAGGAGGCCTGGAGCGATGTGGGGTGACTGAGAGTTGGAGGGGAGTGGGCTGGAGGCCTGGAATGATGTGGGGTGTCTGAGAGCTGGAGGGAAGTGGGAAGGAGGCCTGGAGTGATGTGGGGTGACTGAGAGCTGGAGCGGGGTGGGTTGGAGTGATGTGGGGTGTCTGAGAGCTCGAGGAAAGTGGGTTGGAGTGTTGTGGGGTGGCTGAGAGCTGGAGGGAAGTGGGCAAGAGGCCTGGAGTGATGTGGGGTATCTGAGAGCTGGAGGGGAGTGGGCAGGAGGCCTGGAGTGATGTGGGGTGTCTGAGAGCTGGAGGGGAGTGGGCAGGAGGCCTGGAGTGATGTGGGGTATCTGAGAGCTGGACAGGAATGGGCTGGGGCCTGGAGTGATGTGGATTGTCTGAGAGCTGGAGGGAAGTGGGTTGGAGTGTTGTGGGGTGGCTGAGAGCTGGAGGGGAGTGGGCAGGAGGCCTGGAGTGATGTGGGGTAACTGAGAGGTGGAGGGGAGTGGGCAGGAGGCCTGGAGTGATGTGGGGTATCTGAGAGCTGGACAGGAATGGGCTGGGGCCTGGAGTGATGTGGATTGTCTGAGAGCTGGAGGGAAGTGGGTTGGAGTGATGTGGGGTGGCTGAGAGCTGGAGGGGAGTGGGCTGGAGGCCTGGAGTGATGTGGGGTGTCTGAGAGCTGGAGGGGAGTGGGCAGGAGGCCTGGAGTGATGTGGGGTATCTGAGAGCTGGAGGGAAGTGGGTTGGAGTGTTGTGGGATGACTGAGAGCTGGAGCGGAGTGGGCTGGAGGCCTGGAGCGAAGTGGGCCGGAGGCCTGGAGCGAAGTGGGCCTAAGTGGAATGGGGATGTTTATTGGAGAAAGTGAGGACTGCAGATGCTGGAGATCAGAGCTGAAAATGTGTTGCTGGAAAAGGGCAGCAGGTCAGGCAGCATCCAAGGAGCAGGGGAATCGACGTTACGGGCATAAGCCCTTCTTCAGGAACCTGAGGACGGGCTGATGCCCGAAACGTCGATTCTCGTGCTCCTTGGATGCTGCCTGACCTGCTGCCCTTTTCCAGCAACACATTTTCAGCTCGGGACGTTTATTGACCTGGGGTATATCATGTGTGGTCAGCAGCTTGCGAGGCTGGGTAGACCTCATGTGGAAACCCCTGTGCTGATCTCCTGCCAGGTCATGTTTAACCGATTGTAATATTTATCCTTTTAACTGTGTCTTATTTCTGACTCAGACTATGAATCACTAAGGTCATGTAACATTGATTTCTTCTTTATTCCTCTTTTTGTGTCTATGATTGTACCGAGGTACTTTGTGCTTCAGTTGGTGCCCTAATTGGCTTTTCACTGTATTTGTGTACTTGAATACACGTGTCAATAAATCCTAATTTACTAATTTTAATATCAATGGCAGGGACCTTGGAGTAAGTCACTTGCCTATTTTTCTGTTTGCACCAACGAGAGCCTGAATACAGGAGCAGCAGTCTGTCATTCGTCTGTGTCATCATTTGACGGCTGATCTGATTGGGTTTTTGAATCCCATATTACCATCTACCACCAATAACCCCAAATAAATTAACTCCTTTGTCAACAAAAAGTCTACCTCCTCCTTCAATATTCACCAGTCCCCCCTACTCCCACCACCTTTGAAGGCGGAGAATTCCAACCCTTGGGGAGAACAAAATCTCATGCCCCTGTTGAAAGGGTGACTCAACTTTCAATCAGTCCCCTCAGAATTTGGAGTCACCCACGACAGGAGAAATCGTTTCCATCTTCACATTCTCCAGCTCATTCACAATCTTACACGTTTCCGTCAAGCCATCCCTCACTCTGCAAAATTTCCACGGAATGCCCAGCCTGTCAGAGTATTCCTCGAAAGACAGCCCACTCATCTGAAGTAAGAATCCAGTGAACCTCTACTGCACCACCTCCAATTCATTTACAACCTTCATTTTCAACAATGTAACTCAATGTCTTCGAAATGAAAAGGGGAGAAACAAGAGTGAACGTAGATTGTTTCTTTTACAAACTACATGAAGGTTCATTTATAGCTAGAAAGCTGTAAATAGTGAGTGCTGCACCAGAGTTCAGGTTATATCAAAAGCTTGGAAAGGAATCCTGTAATAGGATCCAGCACAAACACAATCTCAAACCTGACTCTTTTGAAAGAAAAATATGCAAACAGTTACACAATAAAATTTAACAATCAGAATGTCCAAAAATTTTTACTCAGCAGTAAAGTCATAACATTCAAGTTCACAAAAAAAAGCTAACCCAATTTGAGTGAAGATATGTGGTTTCTAATGCAATGAATTAAGTTTGACCTGCAGCAGTAACTAGTTAGACTGACGCATGATGCTACACTACACTAAAGCTGGAAGATGCGAAAAAAAATCTGGGCTCGATTTGTTTAAATTTTACCACCCCACTGAGTGCCCTCTGGCAGAACTACAGGCGCATTTTTGTGGGATTTGATCAGAGATTTTCCATGAACATGCTGATCCTCTCAGTAATTAGCCCTTACTACAACATCGATTTGGTAGATGTGAATTTCTGACCCAAGGCATTTCCTTTCCTCTCCTCGCAAGTGTTTTCTCCTTGAAAAAAAATAACTGAACGAGAAAAACATATCCTGAAAGCAGGGTGAAGAATTCTCCATTCTCAGTTTTAAAATAAGCCAAACTATAAATGGGAAGCATATTTTGGAAACATACAAATAAAAGGCAGAGACAAGAAAATGTTACTAAATGGAAACACTTATACCATACATGCTGTATGTAGTCACGTTATTCCTGACAGAATGCATCCAATCAACAATGAATTAATGATCATGTTGTTGTTATAGTAAGATCAGTCTTAAGATCAGTCTTCAGATTAGCATCGGCCTGACAAGGAGATTTTGATTCACTGTATAAGCAGTAACTCACCATGTGGAACTCTTAACTCACTTCGCTCATTCAGAGTTAATAAACACAGCAGATTGCAAGGAACTCTGAACAACGTTCCCCAGAGGTTAAAAAGTTGGGTGGAGTCCACAATAAAGCAAATCATAAAAGAAGCACAGACCAGACTAAATGTCTCAAACTCTCCGACTTCTGCCCAAATCCTTTTGCCATCCGAAAGTCCTTCAGTATGTTGGGACTGCCCAATTTCATGTTCACCCCTCACACACCTCTGTTATAATCCCTTCCGTCCATAGTCCATCCTGTCCTCAGCACTGAGACTGTCCCCGTCACCACAATTAAACTTCCTTTAGGAGTGCGGTCATATTCATTTGTTCTCCGCCCTTCGTTCACTCTTTCTCTGGGTTTTTGACATTTGTTCGGGGATTTGGACTTGGCTGGCCGTACCAGGACTTTTGCCCATTCCTAGTTGCACTTAAGATGGTGCTGAGCTGCCTTTTTAAACCACCGCAGTAGACCACTCCGTCATAGAGTCCTACAGCACGGAGACAGGCCCTTTGGCCCAAACTGGTGCATGCCGACCAAAATGGCCGCCCACGCTAACCCCATTTCCCTGCACTTGGCCCATATCCTTCTAATCCTTTCCCATCCATGTATTTGTCCAAATGCTTTTTAAGTGTTGTTAGCTGATAGCTCATTCCATATGCATCCTCTTGTAGAGTCTCTCCTGGTTTCCACCTTCAGAGGGCTAAACTCACATAGTTCCAATCAGCTCCCAGCAAGACACGTACCTTGCCCCAGAGTTATCTTCCTCCCTATTTACTCACTCACCGAACCAAATGGTGCACAACTTGAGTGCCAATTTGACCCTTCAGCTTGAACTAATAACTCTTCCCTTCAACAGCTTAGTCCTGCCGCGCTCCACTATCCATTTATTTGAAACCCATTCCTCTTTTGTGAGGAGTGAGTTTTCAAATAAAAATGTCGTCCACATTAAGTCAAGCTTGATCATTCCCCCCGTTTTCAATTTTCACTGATCCCTATGCCATACCGCATTAAATCCAAAACACAAGCCTGCTTTATTAGGTTCTGATAGGATTCCCTTCTCCCCTCCCTGTATTACAATATATAACCGGTGCTCTCCAATCTCTGCTGTGCATCCACCTTGCTTCTTACAGTCATGGAATCTCTGCAGTGTGGATGGAGGCCATTCTAGCCCATCAAGTCCACAGCAACCCTCCAAAGAGCATCCCATCCAGACCCACTGGTCCTATGCTATTCCCGCATTTCCCCTGGTGAATCCACCCAACCTGTACATCTTTGGACAGTCGGAGGAAACCGGAGCACCCAGATGAAACCCACACAGATACAGGGGGAATGTGAAAACTCCACAGAGACAGTCACCCAAGGCTGGAATCGAACCCAGGTCCCTGGCTCAGTGAGGCTGAAGTAGTTACCACTGAACCACCATGCCGCCCTTAGTTTCTAAGTTTGTGCACAGCTCACTTTCAAATCATGTCACCGTGGATTTAAATGAAAAATGGGATGCACTAAGAAAATATCCTTGGAGCTAATGTTATGACATTAAAACACTGAAACAAAGTTCAAAAGTCATTACATTCTCAGCAACAAGTCACGACTTGTTTTCCTTATTCCCTTCATTGGACGTGGGTGTTGCCAGCAAAGCCAGCAGTTTGTGCCACCCTCCTTGTCCCTGAACAGAGTGATTTGGGAGTCCATTTCAGACAGAAGTTTCAAGGCAACCATATTCTACGTCTGGAGGTCAGACCACATAAGGATTGCAGATTTCCTTCCCCAAAGCACAGGAGTAAACCAGTGAGTTTTTAAACAAGATTCCATGAGTTTCATGCCACCATTACTAACACTGGCTTTCAGATTTTTCATGAAGTGAACATAAATTTCACCAGCTGCCATGGTGGGACGTAAATCCATCTCCCCAAATATTTATCCTAAATTTCAGGATTACTTGATCAATGGCAGTACCACTATGCCACCCTCACTAATTTATAACAGTGCATCATTACAGCAGAGGTACCAATGTTGAAAGACCACATGATACATCTCTCAATCTACAGAATTACACTCAATCAAAGTTCGCAGTCTCAGATCAAAGAAACCACCAATTGTACCTCAGAATCATAGCATCCCTAGTGTGGAAACAGGCCATTTGGCCCAATAAGTCCACACCAACTCTCTGAGGAGCAGCCCACCCAGACTTATCCCCTTACCTTATCTCTGAAAACCACCATGGCTAATCCACCTAAACTACACATCCCTGGACACAATGGGGCAATTTAACCTGGCCAATCTACCCAACCTGCACATCATTGGACTGTTTGTACCTGTCCTTAAAGGTCATGCTTTCATTTACCTCTGCTATTTCTGTAAAATCCCTGGGAATGTTTCCCAAGTACAGTCCTGTGAAAACCTGGTTAATGTGTTTCTTACTTAGTATGTTGGGTTTTTTTTAAACCCCAGTCATTTTACCTGTCATGCTGTTATTGATGAGGATCACTTAGAGTCATAGAGATGTACAGCAGGGAAACAGACCCTTCGGTCCAACCCGTCCATGCCGACCAGATATCCCAACCCAATCTAGTCCCACCTGCCAGCACCCGGCCCATATCCCTCCAAACCCTTCCTATTCATATACCCATCCAAATGCCTCTTAAATGTTGCAATTGTACCAGCCTCCACCACATCCTCTGGCAGCTCATTCCATACACGTACCACCGTCTGTGTGTAAAAGTTGCCCCTTCGGTCTGTTTTATATCTATCCCCTCTCACCCTAAACCTACGCCCTCTAGTTCTGGACTCCCCGACCCCAGGGAAAAGACTTTGTCTATTTATCCTATCCATGCCCCCTCATAATTTTGTAAACCTCTCTCAGGTCACCCCTCAGCCTCTGATGCTCCGGGGAAAAATGCCCCCAGCTGGACCAAGTTCCACAAAGGTATTGAACGGCCTTGAAGGAAACATTCTCTGAGAGATGTCCAGGCAGGCTCACTGCCAAAAGCCCCTGCTGGGGTAGCTGAGCAGCAGGTTTTCTCTCAGTTGCTCTGAAAGGTCCAGATGAAATTTGGACTGGCAAAAAATGTGGACAATTTCTGCACTGTTGACCATCCCAAAGTCTGTGATTTCAATCTATGCAGCATCATGTCAGATGATACAAAAGGCAGGAGGCAAAAAGACACAGAACAAAGTGTCAGTAACAGCATAAAACTCAACCTTTTGATTGCTCTCCCCTTCCTAAAAGGGATATTGCCCCTTTGCTTCTGACAGTGTTGGGTGAGTTACTTCAGGATGGAGGTTAAGGACACCATTTGTTTGCAGTTGGCAGCATGTCGCAGTTAATTAGGGTCAACATTCTAGTTGCCTGAAAGCTCACAAACATCAAAACGATCTGTGGAATGCAGGAAAAAGTACTGGTTTTCAATGGAATCTCACTCAGAAAGAACGAGAAGGAAAGAGCTGGTTACATTTCCATTGCAATATCATAGCTTGAATTAGTTGGCTGATATTTGATATACTTTGGAATAAACTGCAGCTTCGCAATTCTGTAATTGCAACTAAATCACGTGACTTAACCAGAAATACCTTAGGAGTTACTAAAACCAGGGCACAGCCTTTGTAACATTCACCAAAAATCTTCAGCAACCCTGAAGCATTTTAAGGACTCATTTATTAACCGAATTTAAACTATTTCTTCACCTGTAATACCTGTTCAGAAGTTCTATCCACTATTCCAAATGAAGAGCTATTTACGATTTCCAACGTTCACCTGATCAGGTCCCAGGGAATTATCCAACTCTATGTGTTTAAAGACATCCAGCACCATTTCCTCTGTAATATGGACATTTTTCAAGAGGTCACTGTTTACTTCCCCCCCATTCTATATCTTCCATGTCCTTCTCCACAGTAAACACTGATGCAAAATACTCATTTAGTATCTCCCCCAGCTCCTGCTGCTTCATACATTGGCAGCCTTGCTGATCGTTAAGGGGCCCTATTCGCTCCCTAGTTACCCGTTTGACCTTAATGTATTTATAAAATCGCTTTGGATTCTCCTTAACCCTATTTGCCAAAGCTATCTCATGTCCCCCTTTTGCCCTCCTGATTTCCCTCTTCAGTGTACTCCTACTGCCTTTATACTCTTCTAAAGATTCACTTGATCCCTCCTGTCTGTACCTCACTTATGCTTCCTTTTTCTTGACAAAAACCTCAAGTTCTCTAGTCATGCAGCACTGCCCGCACCTACCAGCCTTGCCTTTCACTTGAATAGGAACATATTGTCTCTGGACTCTCATCATCTCATTTCTGAAAGCTTCCCATTTTCCAGCCTTCCCTGTACCTGCAAACATCTGCCCCCAGTCAGCTTTTGAAAGTTCTTGCCTAATACCGTCAAAATTGGCCTTCCTCCAAATGAGAACTTCAACTTTTAGATCCAGTCTATCCTTTTCCACCACTATTTCTAAACGAATAGAATTATGGTCACTGACACCTCAGTCACCTGCCCTGCCTTATTTCCCAAGAGTAGGTCAAGTTTTGAATCAGAAAATGTTCCTTACATAGTTAACAAATTCCTCTTCATCCAAGCCTTTAACACTATGGCAGTCCCTGCCTATGTTTAGAAAGTAAAAATCCCCTACCATAACCATTCTGTTATTCTTACAGATAACTGAGATCTTCTAACAAATTTGCTTCTCAATTTTCCTCTGACTATTGAGGAGTCTATAGTACAATCCTAATAAGGTGATCATCCCTTTCGTATTTCTCAATTCCACTCAAATAACTTCCCTGGATGTAATCCCAGGAATATCCTCCCTAGGTACAGCCGTAATGGTATCCCTTATTAAGAACACCACACCACCTCCTCTCTTGCCCCCACTTTCTATTCTTCCTTTAGTATCTATATGCTGGAACATTAAGCTGCCAGTCCTCTCCATCCCCAAGCCATGTCTCTGTAATTGCTGGGATATACCAGTCCCAAGTTCCTAACCATGCCCCGAGTTCATCCGCCTTACCAGTTCAGCCTCTCGCATTTATCAATCCGAGCTCATTCTCTGCTTTGTTCCTGTTTGCCCTGACTGTTTGACTGGCTCCTTTTCCCAACTGACCAGTGTCAGACTGATCTCTTTCCCCACCATCTTCCTGGATCCTAACCATCACAGTCACCACCTCCCTCCCCCCACACCTTCCAAGTTTAAATCCTCCTGAACAGCTCTAGCAAATCTCCGTGTCATTATATTAATCCCCTTCCAATTCAGGTGCAATCTGTACAGATCTATTCTACCCTAGAACAGATTTCAATGATCCAAAATGTGAATCCATCTCCCCTGCACTCGCCCCTCAGTCATGCATTCATCTGCTCTATCCTCCTATTCCTACCCTGACTAGCTTGTGGAACTGGGAGAAATCCAGATCTTACGATACTCGACATCTCCTTTTTAAATTCCTGCCAAACTATCTATGGTCTCTTCTCAGAATCTCATCCTTTTCTCTTCCTATATCATTAGTTCCAAAGTATACAATGACCTCCTGCAGGTGTTTCTCCTCTTTGAGAATATTCTGCACCCTTTCCAAAATATCCTTGATTCTGGCTCCAGGGAGGCAACACACCATTCGGATTTCATGCTGTCAACTTCTGAAACATCTATTTCTGTCTCTGACTAGAGAGTCCCCTATCACAATCGATCACTTGGAACCTGATGAACCTCTCGCTACATTTGAGCCAGTCTCAATACCAGAAACTTCGCTCTCTGTGCTACATTTTCCTGAGAGTCCATCACCCCCTACATGTTCCAAAACAGCATACTTGTTTGAGATGGGGATAGCCACTGGAGAATCCTGCATTTCTCTCCTACCTTTTCTGAAGGTAACCCATCCAGGTATCTGTGTTTTTTCTGACATCCATCACACCCCCTAGCTCCTGTAAATTCCTCATTGCCTCTAACTGTGGCTCCAACCAATCCATGCCATCCGATAGGATTCGCTACCAAACACACTTTCTGCAAACATAATCATCAGTAACATCTCCCGAATCTCTCACATCTGACAGTACGAGCGCCTCACTCTACAAAAGGCTATGTCTGCACCCTAACTATCTACAGACCCAGAAAATAGCACAGAACGACTGCTCTAAGATAATTGCTCCAGGCTAACTTAGTAACTATGTTTTATATTTTTGAAGTTTAATCATGAGACAGGTCTCAATAAAAATGTATAATCCAAAAGTAACCCACTCTACTAGGTTATTAAGAAAGCATATGGTGTTTTGGCTTTCATTAACGGGGGATTGAGTTTAAGAGCTGAGAGGTTTTGCTACAGCTCTACAAGACCCCGGTGAGACCACACTTGGAATATTGTGTCCAGTTCTGGTGGCCCTGCCATAGGAAAGACACAGATGCTTTGGAGAGGGTGCAAAGAAGGTTTACCAGGATGCTGCCTGGACTGGAGAGCTTGCCGTATGAAGAGAGGTTGAATAAGCTTGGACTTTTCTCTCTGGAGAGAAGGAGGAAGAGAAGTGACCTGATCAAGGTGTACAAAATAATGAGAGGAATAGATAGAGTCAATAGCCAGAGACTTTTCTCCAGGGCAGGACTGACTGGCACGAGGGGTCATAGTTTTAAAATATTAGGAGGAAGGTATAGAGAAGATGTCAGAGGAAGGTTCTTTATGCAGAGAGTTGTGAATGTATGGAATGTGTTGCCAGCTGTGGTGGTGGAAGCAGAGTCATTGGGAATATATAAGCGACTGCTGGACATGCACATGGTCAGCAGTGAATTGAGAGGTCTGTACATTATGTTATTTTATTTCAGATTAGGAATAACCCTTGGCACAACATCGTGGGCCGAAGGGCCTGTTCTGTGCTGTATTTTTCTGTGTTCTATGTTCTAGTCACTATTGTGGCTGTACAAAATAAATAGTAAGGTTACACTTTAAAACTAGCCACTTCGCTGCTCCCCGTGCTGTGAGCTCCCCCACACACAGGTTTCTCCAAGGTCAGCTGTGAATTTCACTGTTACTTAATTTTTCTTCGAAGCGCTCTGATGTCCAGAGATCCTTGAAAATCAAACAGCAGAGGCAGTAAGTGTGCAGATTCACTGCTGGGGCAGAGAGCAATGTCTGGGGCAGAGAGCAATGTCGGTGTCTTTCCCTGTTTGAATCATCTCCCATGTTGTTACTGTCTTCCTCCTTGTTGTTTTGATATTTTTTCTCCCAAGCTTCCAAAACACTGCAACAGCTTATAAAATAGTAATTACTGCTCCTAGATTCAAGAAGATCAGCTCCAACACTGGGAACACCTCAAAAAAGAAGCCAGTCTTACATCCATAATGTTTTCCTGTCCTCGATCTTGGATTACCCAGAATCCACATTGCATTGTAAATTTGCTTAAGTAACAAGATGGAATGTTGATGTTCAGATGCATTGGGAACAGTGGTGGTGTGGTATTTATTTTCTGTTTCTTTCTTACCCCACCACCCCCCCCCCCCCCCCCCGCTCCCCACACCACAACACACACACACTGCTGACTAACAAGGTGCACGAATCTTTATTCAATTTCCACCACCAGGAAGAAAGGAAACACCCGAGTGGCCAGTGACAAGCAGTGCCCTTCACATCAAAGGGCAGTGCTGTGTGATCAAACGGTGAAGGGGAGGACAGGGATTAAATCAAAATAGAGTTGGAGGGGGAAATGATGCACTCCACTCCCTGCGGCGCCCACCTCTCCCTGAACAACTCCAGGGTGTTGGTGGAGACCGCGTGCTCCTTCTCCAGAGACACCCGGGCTCTAACGTAACCGTGGAACAGGGGCAGGCAGTCGGCCCTAACGACCCCCCTCCACGGCCCGCTGCCTGGATCTGTGGTATGCTTGTACAAAGCATATAGACGATTGGCCTGCAGACACAACAAGCAATGAGAAAGACAACTGCATTTTGGACTTTACTGCAAGATGGTGGAGCAGAGAAGATAGGAACTGCAATATTTCAAGAACAGCAAATTTGTTTTGGTGCCAGCATTTTGGAGGCTCATTCATTTCACAGTGGGATCGTCCGATGGCAAGAGGCTAAGTAAATTGGGTCCAGTTTTTGGAATTGAGAAGAATGTGAGATGGCGATCCCATGAGACATACAAGATTCTGAAGGGGACTGACAGGGTGGGGACTGATGGGGTAGATACGGGTTGGAGCCAGAATCAAGGGCATTTTGGAGAGTGTGCGGAATATTCTCAAAGGGGAGAGAGACCGGCAGGAGGTCATTGTACACTTTGGAACTAATGATATAGGAAGAGAAAAGAGTGAGATTGTGAGAAGAGACCACAGGAAGTTTGGCAGGAATTTAAAAAGTCCTCAGATTCAGAATAAAAGGAGGAGAAATTTCTTTGTGGTCAGGGTTGTGGATCTTTGGAATTTATTTCAGACGAGGAGATATAGAATTTTGGTCCTTCAGAGAATTAAGGGATGGCAAAGTGTGATGAAGGCAAAATCATTCATGACTGCCCTGAACCAGGAAGAAGACTCAACCACTCCTGCTTCTTCACTTCTGGTTTGGTGTCGGTGAAAATATGGAGAGAGAGTAAACAACTGAGTGCAGAAAAGATACAATACTGCAGGAATGCAGGGAAAACTCACTTTGATAAATTGCAGATGAGGAATGAACAAATGCATTAATGTTCTCAGCTTCCTTTATGAAAGGAACCTCAATAATATTTCAATATCTACAGTGAAGGATAGCAGCAAACTGGAAATGACTGTGAAAAAAAAAGTGAGCTTTATTGTCCAAGGAATGGCACAATGTGCCAAGCAACAGCTTAAACACAGACAACAATAGATTCAAGAACAACTTTTTATCCGCTGTTATTAGCCTTCTGAATGCAACTTTCAAATTTCAAAGTTAATGCTAATTTCACTCTTTGTGCACCTTCTCTGCTGCTGTAACATTGTATTCCTTGCTTGTTTTGTTACCCTCAGACACTTTATATGGTCTGATCTGCCTGCAATGCACATATAACAGAACTTTTCAATGTACCTGGGTGCGTGACACAGTTACATGAATAAATAAGGAAGCCAAGGTGATGTGAAGTCATGTTGTGAAGCACAGGGGTTCGAGGAGGGAGTGAGATTACTTTCCATACAATGAAGTTCAAGGAAAAGTCACATTTCAGACGAAAGAGAAATGACAGATTAAGTTGAAAGTGGTCATTCCCCGAGGTGCATCTGCAACACAGAGAAAGACAAAGGGTGATAGGGACAGTGGTCAGAAGCCATTGATTGGGGTGGCGGGGGGGTGGGCGGGGAGGGAGGGAATGGGAGGGGAGGGAATGGGAGGGGAGGGGAGGGAATGGGAGGGGAGGGAATGGGAGGGGAGGGGAGGGAATGGGAGGGGAGGGGAGGGGAGGGAATGGGAGGGGAGGGGAGGGGAGGGGAGGGGAGGGGAGGGGAGGGGAGGGGAGGGGAGGGGAGGGGAGGGGAGTGGGCGGGCGGGCGAGAGGGGTGGGCGGGCGGGCGGGAGAGAGGGGCGGGCGGGCGAGAGGGGCGGGCGGGGAGGACGGGCGGGCGGGGAGGACGGGCGGGCGTGTGGGAGGGAGAGGCGGGAGAGAAGGGCGGGCGGGCGAGAGGGGCGGGCGGACGAGGCGGAAGAGAGGGGCGGGCGGGCGAGAGGGGCGGGCGAGAGGGGCGGGCGAGAGGGGCGGGCGAGAGGGGCGGGCGAGAGGGGCGGGCGAGAGGGGCGGGCGAGAGGGGCGGGCGAGAGGGGCGGGCGAGAGGGGCGGGCGAGAGGGGCGGGCGAGAGGGGCGGGCGAGAGGGGCGGGCGAGAGGGGCGGGCGAGAGGGGCGGGCGAGAGGGGCGGGCGAGAGGGGCGGGCGAGGCGGGGCGGGCGAGGCGGGGCGGGCGAGGCGGGGCGGGCGAGGCGGGGCGGGCGAGGCGGGCGAGAGGGGCGGGCGAGAGGGGCGGGCGAGAGGGGCGGGCGAGAGGGGCGGGCGGGCGTGAGAGAGGGGCGGGCGGGTGAGAGGGGCGGGCGGGGGGGCGGGGGGGTGGGAGGGAGAGGCGGGCGAGAGGGGCGGGCGGGCGAGGGGCGGGCGAGGAGGGGCGGGCGAGGAGGGGCGGGCGAGGAGGGGCGGGCGAGGAGGGGCGGGCGAGGAGGGGCGGGCGAGGAGGGGCGGGCGAGGAGGGGCGGGCGAGGAGGGGCGGGCGAGGAGGGGCGGGCGAGGAGGGGCGGGCGAGGAGGGGCGGACGGGGAGGGGCGGACGGGGAGGGGCGGACGGGGCAGGGATGGGTGGGAGGGATGGGCAGGGAGGGATGGGCAGGGAGGGGCGGGCGGGGAGGGATGGGCAGGGAGGGGCGGATGGGCAGGGAGGGGTCAGAGGGGAGGTCGGGGTGGGTGGGGTGGGAGGAGCAGGGAGGTGTGGGCAGGGCGGGCGGGGCAGGGAGGTGTGGGCGAGGCCAGTGGGGCGGGGTGGGAGGGACTCAGTGAGTGAGTGAGGGACTGGTTGAGTGACGGAGTGAGTGAGGGTGTGAGTGAGTGAGGGAGGGACTGGGTGAGTGAGTGAGGGACTGAGAGTGAGGGACTGGGTGAGTGAGTGTGGGGCTGAGTGAGGGACTGGGTGAATGAGTGAGGGAGTTAGTGAGGGGCTGAGTGAGGGACTGGGTGAATGAGTGAGGGAGTTAGTGAGGGACTGGGGGAGTTAGTGAGGGAGTGAGGGACTGGGTGAGTGAGGGACTGAGTGAGTGAGTGAGGGACTGGGTGAGTGAGGACTGGGTGAGTGAGGACTGGGTGAGTGAGTGAGGGACTGGGTGAGTGAGTGAGGGACTGGGTGAGTGAGTGTGGAGGGGACTGGGTGAGTGAGAGAGGGGCTGAGTGAGTGAGGCACTGGGTGAGTGAGTGTGGGAGGGGCTGGGAGAGTGAGTGTGGGAGGGGCTGGGAGAGTGAGTGTGGGAGGGGCTGGGAGAGTGAGTGTGGGAGGGGCTGGGAGAGTGAGTGTGGGAGGGGCTGGGAGAGTGAGTGTGGGAGGGGCTGGGAGAGTGAGTGTGGGAGGGGCTGGGCGTGAGTGAGGGGCTGGGCGTGAGTGAGGGGCTGGGCGGGGAGTGAGGGGCTGGGGAGTGAGGGGCTGGGGAGTGAGGGGCTGGGGAGTGAGGGGCTGGGGAGTGAGGGTAGGGAGTGAGGGGCTGGGTGGGAGTGAGGGGCTGGGTGGGAGTGAGGGGCTGGGTGGGAGTGAGGGGCTGGGTGGGAGTGAGGGGCTGAGGGGGAGTGAGGGGCTGAGGGGGAGTGAGGGGCTGAGGGGGAGTGAGGGGCTGAGGGGGAGTGAGGGGCTGAGAGAGTGAGGGGCTGAGAGAGTGAGGGGCTGAGAGAGTGAGGGGCTGGGTGGGAGTGAGGGGCTGGGTGGGAGTGAGGGGCTGGGTGGGAGTGAGGGGCTGGGTGGGAGTGAGGGGCTGAGGGTGTGAGGGGCTGAGGGTGTGAGGGGCGCGGTGAGTGAGGGGCGCGGTGAGTGAGGGGCGCGGTGAGTGAGGGGCGCGGTGAGTGAGGGGCGCGGTGAGTGAGGGGCGCGGTGAGTGAGGGGCGCGGTGAGTGAGGGGCGCGGTGAGTGAGGGGCGCGGTGAGTGAGGGGCGCGGTGAGTGAGGGGCGCGGTGAGAGTGAGGGGCGGTGAGAGTGAGGGGCGGTGAGAGTGAGGGGCGGTGAGAGTGAGGGGCTGGGTGTGAGTGAGTGAGGGGCTGGGTGTGAGTGAGTGAGGGGCTGGGTGTGAGTGAGTGAGGGGCTGGGTGTGAGTGAGTGAGGGGCTGGGCGGGAGTGAGTGAGGGGCTGGGCGGGAGTGAGTGAGGGGCTGGGCGTGAGTGAGTGAGGGGCTGGGCGTGAGTGAGGGGCTGGGTGTGAGTGAGGGGCTGGGAGAGTGAGCGGCTGAGAGAGTGAGGGGCTGGGTGGGAGTGAGGGGCTGGGTGGGAGTGAGGGGCTGGGTGGGAGTGAGGGGCTGGGTGGGAGTGAGGGGCTGGGTGGGAGTGAGGGGCTGGGTGGGAGTGAGGGGCTGGGAGAGTGAGGGGCTGGGAGAGTGAGGGGCTGGGAGAGTGAGGGGCTGGGTGAAAGTGAGGGGCTGGGTGAGAGTGAGAGGCTGGGCGGGAGTGAGGGGCTGGGCGGGAGTGAGGGGCTGGGCGGGAGTGAGGGGCTGGGCGGGAGTGAGGGGCTGATGGAGTGAGGGACTAGGTGTAATTGAGGGGCTGAGGGAGTGAGGGGCTGAGGGAGTGAGGGGCTGGGTGTAAGTGAGGGGCTGAGGGAGTGAGTGAGGGGCTGGGTGTGAGTGAGGGGCTGGGTGTGAGTGAGGGGCTGGGTGTGAGTGAGGGGCTGAGGGTGAGTGAGGGGCTGAGGGTGAGTGAGGGGCTGAGGGTGTGAGGGGCTGAGGGTGTGAGGGGCTGAGGGTGTGAGGGGCTGAGGGTGTGAGGGGCTGGGTGGGAGTGAGGGGCTGGGTGGGAGTGAGGGGCAGGGTAGGAGTGAGGGGCAGGGTAGGAGTGAGGGGCTGGGCGGGAGTGAGGGGCTGGGCGGGAGTGAGGGGCTGGGCGGGAGTGAGGGGCTGGGTGTGAGTGAGGGGCTGGGTGTGAGTGAGGGGCTGGGTGTGAGTGAGGGGCTGGGCGGGAGTGAGGGGCTGGGTGTGAGTGAGGGGCTGGGTGTGAGTGAGGGGCTGAGGGTGTGAGGGGCTGAGGGTGTGAGGGGCTGAGGGTGTGAGGGGCAGGGTGGGAGTGAGGGGCAGGGTGGGAGTGAGGGGCAGGGTGGGAGTGAGGGGCAGGGTGGGAGTGAGGGGCAGGGTGGGAGTGAGGGGCAGGGTGGGAGTGAGGGGCGGTGAGAGTGAGGGGCGGTGAGAGTGAGGGGCGGTGAGAGTGAGGGGCTGGGTGTGAGTGAGTGAGGGGCTGGGTGTGAGTGAGTGAGGGGCTGGGTGTGAGTGAGTGAGGGGCTGGGTGTGAGTGAGTGAGGGGCTGGGTGTGAGTGAGTGAGGGGCTGGGTGTGAGTGAGGGGCTGGGAGAGTGAGGGGCTGAGAGAGTGAGGGGCTGAGAGAGTGAGGGGCTGGGTGTGAGTGAGGGGCTGGGTGTGAGTGAGGGGCTGGGTGTGAGTGAGGGGCTGGGTGTGAGTGAGGGGCTGGGTGTGAGTGAGGGGCTGAGAGAGTGAGGGGCTGAGAGTGAGTGAGGGGCTGAGAGTGAGTGAGGGGCTGAGAGTGAGTGAGGGGCTGAGAGTGAGTGAGGGGCTGGGTGTGAGTGAGGGGCTGAGGGTGTGAGGGGCTGAGGGTGTGAGGGGCAGGGTGGGAGTGAGGGGCAAGGTGGGAGTGAGGGGCAAGGTGGGAGTGAGGGGCAAGGTGGGAGTGAGGGGCAGGGTGGGAGTGAGGGGCAGGGTGGGAGTGAGGGGCAGGGTGGGAGTGAGGGGCAGGGTGGGAGTGAGGGGCTGAGAGTGAGTGAGGGGCTGGGTGTGAGTGAGGGGCTGGGTGTGAGTGAGGGGCTGGGTGTGAGTGAGGGGCTGGGTGTGAGTGAGGGGCTGGGTGTGAGTGAGGGGCTGGGTGTGAGTGAGGGGCTGGGTGTGAGTGAGGGGCTGGGTGTGAGTGAGGGGCTGGGTGTGAGTGAGGGGCTGGGTGTGAGTGAGGGGCTGGGTGTGAGTGAGGGGCTGGGTGTGAGTGAGGGACTGGGTGTGAGTGAGGGACTGGGTGTGAGTGAGGGGCTGGGTGTGAGTGAGGGGCTGGGTGTGAGTGAGGGGCTGGGTGTGAGTGAGGGGCTGGGTGTGAGTGAGGGGCTGGGTGTGAGTGAGGGGCTGGGTGAGTGAGGGGCTGGGTGTGAGTGAGGGACTGGGTGTGAGTGAGGGACTGGGTGAGTGAGGGGCTGAGTGTGAGTGAGGGGCTGGGTGTGAGTGAGTGAGGGGCTGGGTGAGTGAGGGGCTGGGTGTGAGTGAGGGACTGGGTGTGAGTGAGGGGCTGAGGGTGTGAGGGGCTGGGTGTGAGTGAGGGGCTGGGTGTGAGTGAGGGGCTGGGTGTGAGTGAGGGGCTGGGTGTGAGTGAGGGGCTGGGTGTGAGTGAGGGGCTGGGTGTGAGTGAGGGGCTGGGTGTGAGTGAGGGGCTGGGTGTGAGTGAGGGGCTGGGTGAGTGAGGGACTGGGTGTGAGTGAGGGGCTGGGTGTGAGTGAGGGGCTGGGTGTGAGTGAGGGGCTGGGTGTGAGTGAGGGGCTGGGTGTGAGTGAGGGGCTGGGTGAGTGAGGGGCTGGGTGAGTGAGGGGCTGGGTGTGAGTGAGGGGCTGGGTGTGAGTGAGGGACTGGGTGAGTGAGGGGCTGAGGGAGTGAGTGAGGGGCTGAGGGAGCGAGTGAGGGACTGGGTGAGTGAGTGAGGGGCTGGGTGAGTGAGGGGCTGGGTGAGTGAGGGGCTGAGGGAGTGAGGGGCTGGGTGAGTGAGGGGCTGGGTGAGTGAGGGGCTGAGGGAGTGAGTGAGGGGCTGGGTGTGAGTGAGGGACTGGGTGTGAGTGAGGGGCTGGGTGTGAGTGAGGGACTGGGTGAGTGAGGGGCTGGGTGTGAGTGAGGGGCTGAGGGAGTGAGTGAGGGACTGGGTGAGTGAGGGGCTGGGTGTGAGTGAGGGGCTGGGTGTGAGTGAGGGGCTGGGTGTGAGTGAGGGGCTGGGTGTGAGTGAGGGACTGGGTGTGAGTGAGGGGCTGGGTGTGAGTGAGGGGCTGGGTGTGAGTGAGGGGCTGGGTGAGTGAGGGGCTGGGTGAGTGAGGGACTGGGTGTGAGTGAGGGACTGGGTGTGAGTGAGGGACTGGGTGTGAGTGAGGGACTGGGTGTGAGTGAGGGGCTGGGTGTGAGTGAGGGGCTGGGTGAGTGAGGGGCTGGGTGAGTGAGGGGCTGGGTGTGAGTGAGGGGCTGGGTGTGAGTGAGGGACTGGGTGAGTGAGGGGCTGAGGGAGTGAGTGAGGGGCTGAGGGAGCGAGTGAGGGACTGGGTGAGTGAGTGAGGGGCTGGGTGAGTGAGGGGCTGGGTGAGTGAGGGGCTGAGGGAGTGAGGGGCTGGGTGAGTGAGGGGCTGGGTGAGTGAGGGGCTGAGGGAGTGAGTGAGGGGCTGGGTGTGAGTGAGGGACTGGGTGTGAGTGAGGGGCTGGGTGTGAGTGAGGGACTGGGTGAGTGAGGGGCTGGGTGTGAGTGAGGGGCTGAGGGAGTGAGTGAGGGACTGGGTGAGTGAGGGGCTGGGTGTGAGTGAGGGGCTGGGTGTGAGTGAGGGGCTGGGTGTGAGTGAGGGGCTGGGTGTGAGTGAGGGACTGGGTGTGAGTGAGGGGCTGGGTGTGAGTGAGGGGCTGGGTGTGAGTGAGGGGCTGGGTGAGTGAGGGGCTGGGTGAGTGAGGGACTGGGTGTGAGTGAGGGACTGGGTGTGAGTGAGGGACTGGGTGTGAGTGAGGGACTGGGTGTGAGTGAGGGGCTGGGTGTGAGTGAGGGGCTGGGTGTGAGTGAGGGGCTGGGTGTGAGTGAGGGGCTGGGTGTGAGTGAGGGGCTGGGTGTGAGTGAGGGGCTGGGTGTGAGTGAGGGGCTGGGTGAGTGAGGGGCTGGGTGAGTGAGGGGCTGGGTGTGAGTGAGGGACTGGGTGTGAGTGAGGGACTGGGTGAGTGAGGGGCTGAGTGTGAGTGAGGGGCTGGGTGTGAGTGAGTGAGGGGCTGGGTGAGTGAGGGGCTGGGTGTGAGTGAGGGACTGGGTGTGAGTGAGGGGCTGGGTGAGTGAGGGGCTGGGTGTGAGTGAGGGGCTGGGTGTGAGTGAGGGGCTGGGTGTGAGTGAGGGGCTGGGTGTGAGTGAGGGGCTGGGTGTGAGTGAGGGGCTGGGTGAGTGAGGGACTGGGTGAGTGAGGGGCTGGGTGTGAGTGAGGGGCTGGGTGTGAGTGAGGGACTGGGTGAGTGAGGGGCTGGGTGTGAGTGAGGGACTGGGTGAGTGAGGGGCAGGGAGTGAGTGAGGGGCTGGGTGTGAGTGAGGGGCTGGGTGTGAGTGAGGGGCTGGGTGTGAGTGAGGGACTGGGTGTGAGTGAGGGGCTGGGTGTGAGTGAGGGACTGGGTGTGAGTGAGGGGCTGGGTGTGAGTGAGGGACTGGGTGTGAGTGAGGGGCTGGGTGTGAGTGAGGGGCTGGGTGTGAGTGAGGGGCTGGGTGTGAGTGAGGGGCTGGGTGTGAGTGAGGGGCTGGGTGAGTGAGGGGCTGGGTGTGAGTGAGGGGCTGGGTGTGAGTGAGTGAGGGGCTGGGTGAGTGAGGGGCTGGGTGTGAGTGAGGGACTGGGTGTGAGTGAGGGGCTGGGTGTGAGTGAGGGGCTGGGTGTGAGTGAGGGGCTGGGTGTGAGTGAGGGGCTGGGTGTGAGTGAGGGGCTGGGTGTGAGTGAGTGACTGGGTGAGTGAGGGACTGGGTGAGTGAGGGGCTGGGTGTGAGTGAGGGGCTGGGTGTGAGTGAGGGACTGGGTGAGTGAGGGGCTGAGGGAGTGAGTGAGGGGCTGAGGGAGCGAGTGAGGGACTGGGTGAGTGAGTGAGGGGCTGGGTGAGTGAGGGGCTGGGTGAGTGAGGGGCTGAGGGAGTGAGGGGCTGGGTGAGTGAGGGGCTGGGTGAGTGAGGGGCTGAGGGAGTGAGTGAGGGGCTGGGTGTGAGTGAGGGGCTGGGTGTGAGTGAGGGACTGGGTGTGAGTGAGGGGCTGGGTGTGAGTGAGGGACTGGGTGAGTGAGGGGCTGGGTGTGAGTGAGGGGCTGAGGGAGTGAGTGAGGGACTGGGTGAGTGAGGGGCTGGGTGTGAGTGAGGGGCTGGGTGTGAGTGAGGGACTGGGTGTGAGTGAGGGACTGGGTGTGAGTGAGGGACTGGGTGTGAGTGAGGGACTGGGTGTGAGTGAGGGACTGGGTGTGAGTGAGGGACTGGGTGAGTGAGGGACTGGGTGTGAGTGAGGGGCTGGGTGTGAGTGAGGGACTGGGTGAGTGAGGGGCTGAGGGAGTGAGTGAGGGGCTGAGGGAGTGAGTGAGGGACTGGGTGAGTGAGTGAGGGGCTGAGAGAGTGAGGGGCTGAGAGAGTGAGGGGCTGGGTGAGTGAGGGGCTGGGTGAGTGAGGGGCTGGGTGAGTGAGGGGCTGAGGGAGTGAGTGAGGGGCTGGGTGTGAGTGAGGGGCTGGGTGTGAGTGAGGGACTGGGTGTGAGTGAGGGGCTGGGTGTGAGTGAGGGACTGAGTGAGTGAGGGGCTGGGTGTGAGTGAGGGACTGGGTGTGAGTGAGGGGCTGAGGGAGTGAGTGAGGGACTGGGTGAGTGAGGGGCTGGGTGTGAGTGAGGGACTGGGTGAGTGAGGGGCTGGGTGTGAGTGAGGGACTGGGTATGTGTGAGGGGCTGAGGGAGTGAGTGAGGGACTGGGTGAGTGAGGGGCTGGGTGTGAGTGAGGGACTGGGTGAGTGAGGGACTGGGTGAGTGAGGGGCTGGGTGTGAGTGAGGGGCTGGGTGTGAGTGAGGGGCTGGGTGTGAGTGAGGGACTGGGTGTGAGTGAGGGACTGGGTGAGTGAGGGACTGGGTGAGTGAGGGACTGGGTGTGAGTGAGGGACTGGGTGTGAGTGAGGGACTGGGTGTGAGTGAGGGACTGGGTGAGTGAGGGGCTGGGTGTGAGTGAGGGGCTGGGTGTGAGTGAGGGACTGGGTGTGAGTGAGGGACTGGGTGAGTGAGGGACTGGGTGAGTGAGGGACTGGGTGTGAGTGAGGGACTGGGTGTGAGTGAGGGGCTGGGTGTGAGTGAGGGACTGGGTGAGTGAGGGGCTGGGTGTGAGTGAGGGGCTGGGTGTGAGTGAGGGGCTGGGTGTGAGTGAGGGACTGGGTGAGTGAGGGGCTGAGGGAGTGAGTGAGGGGCTGAGGGAGTGAGTGAGGGACTGGGTGTGAGTGAGGGACTGGGTGTGAGTGAGGAGCTGGGTGTGAGTGAGGAGCTGGGTGTGAGTGAGGGGCTGGGTGTGAGTGAGTGACTGGGTGGGAGTGAGGGGCTGGGTGAGTGAGTGAGGGGCTGGGTGTGAGTGAGGGGCTGGAAAGTTCTGCAAAGGCGCCCGAGTTTTCTCTCCCCGAGTTGGAGAGCGAGGAGGCGGAGGAGTGAAGCCAGTCAGATGAAGCGGAGTCGGATCTGCCTGGAGCCCAGAGCTGCTGTGGCTTGGGGGGGGGGAACACTGTAGCAGCCCCCCCAGCCGTGCACAGAGAGAGAGGGAGCCCAGCACAGGGAACAACAAACAGCAGCCGGGTGGAAAATGGCGCTGCCAAAACTTGGCCACAACTTTTCTGTCCGCTCCCCCCCCATTGCAAGACATTGCCGCCCCTTACCTTGTGTCTGGATAGAGGCGGCTGCTCGCTTCTGTCTTCAGTGCTTTCCAACAAGTTGTGAGGAAACAAGCCCCGCAACAACCCCCCCCCCAACACAAAAAGGTCAGACAAAAAAGACGGCAGTGGGGGAGGAGAACCTCTGCGTTTCTGATCAATAGGCTGAAACAAATGATTAGACTGCGCACAGAAAGGGGCGCCCCAGCCTCTGGCTGCACCTCTTTGTGACAGCCCCTGAGTTGACATCAAACCGCCCTCTGCGAATTCTTCCCCCCAGGGGCATTTCGTGCCTCGAACCCCTCTGCACCTCTTACCCTCCGATTGCACTTCTCGACCTGGAGATGTCAGGCAGTTGCTTGCTGTTCAGAACCAGCCATGTGCTTCCCGACAAGTGAGGGGGAAGTTTTCGGGCTCACTGCCCCAGCCAGTCCTTAAGTGACCATGTCTTCCCGTTTTCCAGCTCACCTCCTGACAATTTGTCAACAGAACCCAACCGCACTTTGGTCAGATTGTGCAACAATGGCACGCAGTCCAGGAACAATGTTCGTTTTGTGATTTACCTTGTTTTAGTGTTTCAAAATTCATTATTTTAAGGATTGTCAATGAGTGAATATCATATTTCACTTTAAGACAACTGGTGTATTTCACAAAAAATCATTTATGTTTAACGCGGACAAAATTCCACTCATGATAAAATCAAGATTATTCATTCTTCAATCCTAATGAATCGCAACATCTTTGCCTTTTTGATATTAATGTCATCAAAGTCATTGTCGCAGCTCTTTTTTAGTGGATTCCAATACTTTGAGGTCCTTTTAAAATGTGGAGTTTCTCTTTCAAATCGATTATGAGTTTAAGATTACAGTTCACAGAGCTGGTATTGTCAAAGCTTTGTGATTCAATGGCTCTGAGGTTGACACTTTCTGTTTCAAAGGTGTTCCAACACCATGGCCCCTTGCACTGAAAGAGCCCTGAATTTGAGCCTCTGTTTTAATGCAGTCCTCATACCAAGATTCCAGCCTACTATGGGATTCTGAGGTTGGCACTTTCTCCTTCAATGTCACAATGCCATGGTTCAATTTTCCAGAAGGATCTTTTGAGGTTGTGAATCTCTGATCTGAAGCTGATTTGATTTGAAAAAATCTTAAGGACAATTGTAAGTTCTATTAAGTGAAACTGCTCCTCTCTGAATCTGTTCGCAATTCCAATTTATAGACTTTTCCTTCATGATTACAGTGTTTGCAGAGTTCAGTGATATCAAGAGTTAACAATTCCCAACTTTGCAATCTTGACATGGATGCCACACTCGGTTGAGAAGTGACAAATATCAGACTCAGCAATAACCTGAATTTATAACATATTTTCCACATCGCGAAATGGCAGTGGACAGGTGTGTCATAAAATAAAGTTTGAGCCTAAAATTGAGCCTAATATGCATATACGAGCACAGATTAAGTAAAAGTTTGACTAAAGAGGTAGGTTCGAAGGAGCATTTGAAGGGATGAGAGAGGTTGAGAGGTGGAACAATGACAATTAGAAATGAGTGAGATTAGAATTGAGTGCGTGTGGAGACCCAAGAGGATTGTGGGGTTGGAAGAGGTTACAGAAATAGGAAGGGATGAGGCCTTCAAAGAATTTGAAAATTAGGATGATGCTTTCAAATTCGAGGCTGGAGTAACTGTCGGTCAATGAATAAAATAACAGCTCTATTGTATCGAGCTGAATGAACAGGACAAGATGTGAGGTAAGATACAGCTATTGCAATCTTGGTAGGGACCAGTAACTTTAAAATGAAACTCTAACTCCCAACTTTTATTTGAAATAATTAAGCTCAAGATGTCATAGTTCAAATAAAAAAATCTGCCCTGTACATGAGTTCAACAAAACAGACACTGCCAAATTCAAAAATACTTGCAGTGTAAACTCAAAAATCTCAACACACCACTTCCCATTCTAATCTTATTTCTGTCTGAGAGCTTCCCCCACAGCTTCGTGAATCTTTTGGATTACTTCACTGGTCCCTGAACCAAACCAAGGTATGTGCCAGCTCTCAAAAATTTCTTTTGATTCTTCTGAGTTTTCCCACCATTCTACAAGGGATGAAATTTCACAGGATCCTTCCACCAGAATCCACCTAGATGAATTCTCGAAATCTCTATCAACATCCCATGTTTGTGGGCTTCCTCAACTCAAACAACGACCAACTGCATTATTGATCCAAGTCAGAAAAACTTTAGGTTTCAGTTAACCTCTAACCTCAATCCACAACTCTGCGACAGCTCTGTGCAAATTATCCCTCTGCCTGTCTCAAATCTCTGCCATGCTGCCTCTACAGATGTATGTTTATTACAACTAATCACAGTCAACATGTCTTCATGCAAGGGAAATTATGTCTGAAATATTATTAGAGTGCTTTGAGAAGATAACAAGCAGGCTAGATAAAAGGCAATGAGCAGATGTAGCATATTTGTGTTTCGAAAAGATGTTTGAAAAGGTACCACACGTAATGTTATTTAATCAGGGCCAATGTGTTGGAGCTAGTCTATCAGCACAGACAGCAGGTTGGCGAAAGACAGAAAGTTGTGACAACGGGGGCATCGTCAGGATGGCAACATGTCACTCATGGAGTCCCAGGGATCAGTGCTCAGGCCATCATTATTTACAATGACTATTAATGACTTGAATGAGGAAAATGAGTTTGCAGATGACATAAAAATAGGTGAGAAGGTAAGTGCTGAAGACGGCACAGAGAGTCTGCAAAGTGATACAGATAGGTTGAGTAAGTGGATGAAAATTGTCAGATAGAATATCATTTGGGAAAATGTGAGGTTATGCCCATTGACAAGAAGAATAGATCAGCTGACTGTTATTTAAATGGAGAACGACTGCAGAAAACTGCAGCACAGAGGGATTTGAGAGTTCTTGTACATGAATCACAAAAAGGATGCATCCAAATTCAGCAGGTAACAGTGAAGGCACTATCTTTATTTCAAAGGGAATAAAGTCGAAAAGTAGTGAGGTTTTGATAAAATACTGTTATCGATTTTGGATTTCTTATTTAAGGAAAGATATACTGCACTGGAGGCAGAACCAAGAGGGTTCATTAGGCTGTTATCAGGTATGGAGGGATTGCTTGTTGAGGAGAGGTCGAGGAGGTTGAACTCGTACTTGGAGTTGAGAAGAATGAGAGGCAACCTCCTTGAAACATATAAGATTCTTCAGAAGCTCGACACAGGAGATGTAAAAATGGTGGTTTCTCCTTTTGGGAGAGTGTAGGGCAATCTCATGTTAAAGGGTTGCCCATTGAAGACAGAACTGAGGGAGAATTCCTTTTCTCAGAGTGTTGTGAATCTGATGAATTCTTTATTGCAGATAACAGTCGAGGTTAGTTCATTCAATGCATTCAAGGCTGATCTCGACGGAGTTTTAATCAGCGGCAGAGTCGAGGGTTCTGGGCAAAAGGCAGGAAAGTGGAGTTGAAGATGATCAGTCCTGATCTTGTTGAATGGTGGAGCAGATTCAATTGGCCAAATAGCTTACTTCTGCTCACATGTCTTTTCGCTTTTTGGTCAAAGCCAAGTTTTCCGTGAGAAATCGCACAGATAAAACTTAAAATCTGAAAAGAAAACCCTCCCTTTTATCTATGCCCATAGTCGCATGGCCCACTCAGGATATTCCAGAAAGAAATTTAAAATAACTTCACACGTTGCCCCAAATTCACTTTGTTCTGGGAAATCATAGGTATTATTTAAATCCATTCTTGACCTCCATCTCAGGATGGACCTAAAGAAGGTCACCCATAGTTTACTGTTCTAGGGATTCAATAACGGGAGGTCACGCGTTCAAGGTGAGAGGTGAAAAGTTTAAGGGGGATGCATGCGGAAAGTACTTTACACAAAGGTATTAGGTGCCTGGAATGCGTTGCCAGCAGTGGTAGTAGGGGCAGGCACAGTAGATTAATTTACGGTGGATTGGACAAATGCATGTGTAGGTGGTGAGCAGAGGGATAGAGATCCTTCGGAATTGGGCGATAGGTTTAGACAGTACATTTGGATGGGCTCAGGCTTGGAGGGTCGAAGGGCCTGTTCCTGGGCTGTAAATTTTCTTTGTTCTTTGTTCTTTGTTCTGACACTTCCAAATATGGCCTCATATAAGCTTCAGAATTAGAACAATTATAACCAATTTGAACATCATATTTCAGATATCTTATAAACAAATGTAGGCAACCCCTTGATTTGCAATGATTCTAGGTTTGCTTACCAGTTTCTCAAATCAGACGTTTTTATTTCTATTAAATGTAAAATTTTCCACCCTCAACCCAAAAGCTATACCCCTAAACATGAAAACATACTTAAAAGAAGATGTTTGAAACACAGGCAGCAGTTTTTATTGAGTCATGGAGCTGGAAACTGACCCTCTGGTCCAACTCATCCATGCTGACCAGATATCTAAATAAACTAATCTCGTCCCATTTGTCAGCACTTGGCCCACATCCCTACAAACCCTTCCTATTCATATACACATCCAGATGCCTTTTAAAGGTAATTGTACCAGCCTCTAGCAGCTCATTCCATGCATGCACCACCCTCTGTGTGAAAATGTTGCCCCTTGGGTCCCTTTTAAATCTTTCCCCTCTCACCTTCATCCTATGCCCTTGGATTCTGCTACTCTGGGGAAAAGACCTTAGCTATTCACCCATCTATGCCCCTCATAATTTTATAAACTTTCATACAGTCACCCCTCAGCCTCCAATGCTCCAGGGAAAACAGCCCCTGCCTACTCATCTTCCCCCTCCAGCTCAAACCCTCCAACACTGGCAACATCCTTGGAAATATTTTCTGAACCATTTCAAGTTTCACAACATCCTCCCTATAGCAAGGAGATCAGAACTGAATACAATACGTTTTTATTTGATTTATTGTCATGTACACCTACACACAGTGAAAAGCTTTGTTTGTGAGCAGTATAGGCAGATCATAGTGTTACGACATGGTGGTGAACCTTTCTGTTAATTAAACCAAACACCCAGAAAAGCTCACCCCGCCTTGTAATCTGTTAAAGCATGAGTGACAGAGAACTCCCAAGTTCCACTCTGTAATGAAAATAACATCAATTTATTTTTTAACTCTAAAAGTGAACATTAGACACCAATTATTCACAACTCAAAGCCCCCCTTTCTCTTAACTGTTTATTAATTGCTATAACTATATAACAATATGCTGTTCCAATATGGCACATTAAAATTACATCAACTTAATTACAAAACCACACAGCTGCTGTCCCCTTCTGTGACTTCCCTCTTCCGGCTGAGGATCTCCCTGGGTCATCTTCTTTCTTTTTACTGCAAACATGTTTCATATGAAAGGGTAGCCTTGATAGACAGTGTTTCCTAATTTCTTGTTTCTATCTTTCTGGTAGTTGCTCTGTCTCCAATTTTCAAAATATCCACATTTTCACATTCCCAACATTGGATCGTTCTCATTGGTTTGATGTTGCCAAAACAATAAATTCAAAGTCAATTGGGTTTTAGTGTCATGGGGCATAATTTAAACTGGTAAAATTCAAATTGTTAAGATAGCAACCAAAGCTCAGGCATCCATTTCACAGCCAAATGTTACATATTTCAATTTTCTCGTCCATTCTGAGATTGCTATCTAGTCATATCACACAGGTGCTTGTAAGCTCTCAGTTCAGAACAGCGTTCACTCTCTCTTAAAGGTACAGTATACATCTTCAACTTCATAACAATAGTAAGGACATAACCAAAACAAGGACATAGAGATCACAGGGTGAAGATAACTTGGTCAGAGTGAGGCATGCAGTTTACACTGCAAAGGAGGTGCATGAAGCAAGATCAAAGTAAAAAGATCAACGTTATTTGAAGTTAGAGAGTCCATTCATCAGTCTAATAACAGCAGGGAAGAAGCTGTTCTTGAAACTACTGGTGCACGTGTTCAAGCTTCTGTATCTTCTGCCGGATGGAAGAGGTTGTAAGGTTGTAGGAGAGCATTACCCAGATTAGGGTGCATCTTTGATGATGTTGACAGCCTTTCTGCAGCAACAAGAGGTGTACATGGAGTCCATAGATGGGAGGTTGGCTTACATGATGATCTGGCTGTGCACACAATCCTTTGCATTTTTGTACAGTTCCGGGCTGATTCGACCATACTGGACCTTGATATTCTGTTTTGTATGGTGCATCTGTAAAAGTTGGTGAGGGTCCTTATGGATATGGCAAATTTCCTAAGCTGAGGAAGAAGAAGCGTTGTTGTGCTTTCTTGAGCGTTGCATCTACGTGAAAAGTCTGGGACAGGTTGTTGATTCTTGTCACACCTTGATGCTTTCCCTCTTAACCTCCGTTCCGTTGGTGTACATGGGGGATGTGTTCTCCTCCTTTCTTTCTGAAGCCAATGATCTGTTCTTCTGTTTTACCGATATTGAGAGAGAAGTTGTTCTCATTGCACCATGTCACCGAGCCCTCTGTCTGTCTTCTGTAATTTGACTAGTCATTGTTAGATATCCATCCTACCATGGTGGTGTCATCAGCGTGTTTGTAGATGGCATTTGTTCAGAACTTAGCAACACAGTTGTGGGTGTCCAGGGAGGACAGAAGGGGCTGAGAAGGAACCCTAGGGAGGCTCCAGTGTTCACCGTCATTGTGGACGAGGTGCAGTTGTCCATCAATATTCCAAAAGTGGCCTAACCAATGTCCTTTACAACTGCAACATGACCTGCCAACTCCTATAGTCAATGCACTGACCAATAAAGGCAAGTTTTGGATGAGGTTAAGTTTATGAAGGAAGAAGAAATTACACCACCCAGGGAGAGCGGTGGTGGAATTTGTATCAAGAACTCAAGCACTGGCTCCAGTTTTCCCTATACTCAGATCAATTACAGTAAAATAACTAGAAGAGGTTGACGAGCATGTTGCCTGGACTGGAGAATTCCAGTTTGAAGGAAAGATGAAAACACATTTTAGTGCATCGAGTTGTCTCAAAGTAGCAATCAATAAAACTAAAACACTGCTGAGTTATATTGATGAATTAACAGAAGACAAGTTCAAGGTTGAAGAGCTGAAGCTACAGTGCTCAGGTTAAAATGCACCTTAATTGTGCATTTATTCCTTGAGTATAGTGCTGAAATGTGCTATGAGACTTTCAGGAGACTGATTATTGAGACGACACAGATACTGGAGCCTGAAAAGGTGACTGGCCTAGAGGAACCAAAATCGGAATCACAAGATCGCAGCTTTGCTTTCTGAATCACAAAAAGCTAGCATCACAGTTCAGCAGTTAATTGGGGAGGCAAATGGATTGTTGGCCTTTATTTTGAAGAAAATATAGCTTAAAAATAAAGTGAGATATGGTTCTCATCAGATTGGGGTACTGTGAACAGTTTTGGCCCCCTGAATGAAGGAAAAATATTCTGACACTGGAGGCAGTTCACAGAAGGTTTACAAGGTTGATTCCAGGTATTAAGGGATTTTTCTGGCTGGTGGTTTTGAGTAGATTGGACCTGAACTGATTGGAGTTCAGAAGACTGAGATATGACCTTATTTAAACATATAAAATTCTTTGGGGGCTTGATAGAGTAGTTGTAGAAAGTTTGTTTCCCATTATGGGGAGATTCTAGGACCAGAGGGCATCATCTCAGAGTATGGGGATCACCCATTTAAAACAGAAATGAGGAGGAATGTCGTCTTTTAGAAAGTAGCAAATCTGTGGAATTAGTTGAAGTGGGACGTTGCTGAGACTGGATCAGGGCTGAGATCCAGTAAGGGAATCAAGGTTGATGGGGCTAAGGTCAGGAAAATGGAGTTGAAGAATATCACGTCAGCCATGACCTCATTGAATTGTGGAACAGATTTAATGGGCCAAATTGCTTCTAAATTTTATGTGTTTATGATCTTGGGAACGATGAGCCTGTAATATTGGTACGTTAAACTGCTGCACAGGAAAACACATCTACGTCGTGCAAGATAGAACTCCAGGAATGACATCAGCAAATAACTGTCACTAATACCAGGAATGTGGAAGCAACACAAAGACTGAAAATACTGCAGAAACTCAGCAGGTCTGGCAGCATCTATGGAGAGAAGAACAAAGTTAATCTTTCAAGTCCAGTGACCCTTTGTCAGAACAGTAGAAACAAAAGAGTTTTGTTCACTGGTCAGTCAGGTACCAGAACTGATGTCACTGGAAGGAAAGTTGAGCAAGTTGAATTCGCTCATCTGCAATTATTTTCTAAGCCAAAGTTCAAATAAAACTTGACAAAACTTACAGTTAAGAACAAATATACAGCTAAATGTCCACATACAAGTGTTGAACTTTTAGATTAGATTAGATTAGATTACATTACATTACAGTGTGGAAACAGGCCCTTCGGCCCAACAAGTCCACACCGACCCGCCGAAGCGAAACCCACCCATACCCCTACATTTAGCCCTTACCTAACACTACGGGCAATTTAGCATGGCCAATTCACCTGACCCTGCACATCTTTTTTGGACTGTGGGAGGAAACCGGAGCACCCGGAGGAAACCCACGCAGACACGGGGAGAACGTGCAAACTCCACACAGTCAGTCGCCTGAGGCGGGAATTGAACCCGGGTCTCAGGCACTGTGAGGCAGCAGTGCTAACCACTGTGCCACCGTGCCGCCCAAAACTTGACACAGTTACACACATTTGACCAAAGAAACACTTTGGACCATGATGCAATTCCTGTCATTTTTTTAAAGAATGAATTTATTCACACAGTGGCCAACCAGTAGCTCTTTCAGAATATAGAAACTTTTCCTCTCTACACTGAATGCGATTATCAGTAATAGTTATCAGCAGTTCTCAAAACTCGAGAATCAAATCTCATTCATTCATTCAGATCAAAACCATTTAATCCCTGAACATAAGGTTATTCTTCTAGTACAAACCATTCACATTTCATGATAAAGATCATGAAGTTGCAGATCCATTTTTCAATAATACCCTGACAATAATATTTTCTTTGAATTATTTTGCTATTAAGGTTCCTTCATTGAAAGTAAATAACTGTCAGAAGAAATATAAGAACCAACTTATAAGGCTGGCTGCACACACAGTCGGAAATGTCAATGTGCAAACCAGACATTGGATAGCAAAAGTTGCTCTATGGCTGCAAGGTATGGTCAGAATCATGGAAGTTTGGGCAATGACTGAACACATGAGAAATAGAGAGAGACAGTATCCTCAGATACTGTGCAGAAGGCCTTGGTCTAAGAAATGGAAAGTAGGAGAGATGTAATATATTCAGAGGGTAGAGACAAATGAATTTCCAGGCACATCATTGAGAAGCAGAGGGAAGTCGTCATAGCAAAAGCCAGGAATTGCTTTGAGAACATGGATGCATACAGAACAAAGCTGAGTGATCTCATTGGCTAAGTACCTTATGTAATCTCAGCACCCTTCAACTGAAACCTTCTCTCTGTTGGTACTCCCTCAACCAATCCCTCGTCTCACATGTTTACCTCGCATGTAACGCCACATACTCTCAGTTCTCATCAAATGGCAGCTACTCAATCATGACAGCCACATCACTCAAACATATTAGAAAAAACACTCATTGACACACTTCCCAGACAATGGACACGAGCAAGCAAAGGGGAGAGGAAAGGATAAGCACAAGTACCAGCTCACTGGAGTGCAAAGTCACACACTGGCCATTGCTTTATAATGTCAATGCAGACAGTTACACCAGCACCCATAAGAAATAATACAACAACTTCCCGACTCAGGCGACTGACTGTGTGGAGTTTGCACGTTCTCCCCGTGTCTGCGTGGGTTTCCTCCGGGGGCTCCGGTTTCCTCCCACAGTCCAAAGATGTGCAAGTCAGGTGAATTGGCCATGCTAAATTGCCCGTAGTGTTAGGTAAAGAGGTAAATGTAGGGGTATGGGTGGGTTACGCTTCGGCGGGTCGGTGTGGACTTGTTGGGCCGAAGGGCCTGTTTCCACACTGTAAGTAATCTAATCTAATCTAAAAAAAAAACTAACCTGTAAGTAGTTCATGATCTCTTACAGTTGTGTTGGTAGGAGGAAGGGCCTTTCCAAATCATTTAATTATCCAGCGGCACAACGTTAAGGGTTTAGGTGGAAATATAGAATTTTTAAAAATGCAGTGCTGGCATCAAATCTGCGCCATACTTTGGTGTTAAAATGTTGCAGTCATTAAGTCTGTGTACACAAACTCCTTTACCAAGGTGGCATCTTCTGAAAGTACAGGAACATATCTCAGGCATCATTTTTGAGTATTCATAGGATACGGTGCATTGAAAAATAGAGATTGCACAGTCCAATTTTTCAGACAGAGACATGAAAATGAAACAGCGCAGAAAGCATACGATATCGTGTTGGGCTTATAATTCAGTGAAAAATCAAGTTGAACATAAAAGTACAGGGAGGAAAATACTCCAAAAGAAATTAAGAGCAAAGAAAGCATGGACAGAGTGGTGGGTAACCAAAAAGGGAACCCATACTTATTTTTAGAAACATATAAATGCTGAAATGGTAATCAAGAGATGGGGCTGAATAGTGACCAAAAAAAAAAAATCATCTTCTGAGGAGCTCGGCTGAGGTGCTTTGGAGTTGCTTGCATTAAAATTCCATCAGGAAGAGGGTATTGCAAGTATCACAGTCATGGGGTAAATATAAAAAGATATTGAATAGGACAAAAATATATGAAAAGAAGGAGCGAGAAAGCTTGGTAGCACTCAAAGCAGGAGTCAGAGGAGCATCATACCTGCAAGGGAGCAGCTTGGAACAGGAGGCTTGAAATAGTGGCAAGTCGTGAGATGGCACCACTTACCCAGGAGTCACAGAGGCACAATTCAGCTGCGTGGAAGGGACGCTTCTAAAACCTGGTGAGTCCAGCGGCCTGCACGCCTGACGCAGGGGTCACAGAGGCATTGGAACTGCACGGAAAGAGGAATCCTGTGAAAAGACTGCAAGCAAACATGAAGGGGGAGTTCCAAAGAATTTTGGAGGCTTACAAATAGTGGAGTGGTAAAAGGAGAAACAGAACCAAGCAGGGACCAAAAAGAGGGTTTAGACATGCAGGTAAGAGGCATGGCTGAGGTATTAAATGAATACTTTGCATTTATTATTACGAGAGAGATAATGGTACTCAGGCCATTGTGACTGAGGAGGAGAAAGGCTGAAAATTAACAAGGGGGAAATGGTGGATAGACTGTTGGCACTTTATTTTGAGACTAAATGAGATGCATCCAAGAATATTGAAGGAAGTCAGAGTGGAAATACAAAGAGCACTGGCAATATCCCAGTCTTCCTCAGACTCAGGGAAGTTTCCAGAAGATTGGAGAATTCGATTAGATTAGATTTCCTCCAGTATGCCCAACTAGCCCACATCAACCCTCTGAAGTGTAATCCGCCCAGACCCATTCACCTAGCCTACATTTACCCCTGACTTGGTCATTCAGTATGGCCAATTCACCTGGCCTGCCATCTTTGGATTGTGGGAGGAAATCCACGCAGACACAGGGAGAATGTGCAAACTCCACACAGACTGGAATCGAACCCAGGTCCCTGGTGCTGTGAGGCAGCAGTGCTAACCACTGAGCCACCGTGCTGAGAATTAAGGACATTATGTTCTTGTCTAAAATGGTTGTAAGGATAAGCCCAGTAACTACAGATGAATCAATTCAATTTCAGTGATGGGGAAACTTCTAGAAACAATTATTAGGGATAGAAATACTAGTCACATGTAAAAGATGGGTTGATGACCTAAAGCCACATGTATCTCTAAAGAGGAAACCCTGTTTAATTGACTTATTTATTTGTGGCTGATGTGAAACTTTGAAGCATTATAAATTGAGGAGGATAGATTAGGATTTGAAAAGGACATTGGCAGGTTGAAGGAGTGGGCAGAGACATGGCAGATGAAGTTCAATGAGACGAGTGTGAGATGATGCATTTTAGAAGCAAGGACTTGGACAGACAATTTAAATAAGGAGTACAATTCGAAAGGGGTGCGGAGGAGTCTGGGTGTTCTGTGCATAAATCACTGAAGGTGGCAGGGCAAGTGGAGGGCAGTTAATAAAGTATGTATTCTCCTGGGCTTTATTAACAGGGGCATAAGATATAAGAGCAAGGTGATGATGTTGAACTTGTAGAAGATGGTTGTACAGACCTCAGTTGGGAGTATTATGTACACTTCCTGGTAATGCACTATAGGAAGGATGTGGAAGCATTGGAGAGGCTTCAGAAGTGATTTACAAATATGGTTCGTGGGATGAGAGACTTCAGTTACGAGTTGGATTGGAGAGGTTGGGACTGTTCTCCTTGGGGAAGGAGACTGAGAGGAGGTCTGCCAGAAGGTTTCAAAATTATGAGGGGAGTGGTTAGAACATATGAGGAGAATCTGTTGCCATTTGTTAAAGAACAGGAGGGGACAGATTTAAACTGATTTGCAAAAGAAGCAAATCATGCAAAAAATGATATTTTCACACAAGTGGTTTGGGTCCAGAATGCAGGGGAAATTGTCTTTGAGGTGGTTCAGGATATTCAAGAGGGTATTGGATAACTATTCAAATAGAAATCAAGGTTG